>NC_061061.1:1196895-1224951 GCF_021917145.1 Hypomesus transpacificus | reverse complement strand
GATGACAGGATGAAGGGATGACAGGATGACAGGATGGAGGGATGACAGGATGACAGGATGGAGGGATGAAGGGATGACAGGATGGAGGAATGACAGGATGGAGGGATGACAGGATGGAGGGATGACAGGATGACAGGATGGAGGGATGACAGGATGGAGGGATGACAGGATGACAGGATGAAGGGATGAAGGGATGACAGGATGGAGGGATGACAGGATGGAGGGATGACAGGATGACGGACACAGAGGGAGGATAAATAGGAGGAAATTAAAGATAAGAGAAAGAAGGGAAGGTGATATCTGGGTCTCAGTCCGTCCACTGAGAGACAGGAAGTTTGTGGTGCTGTGGTTCTCGTGTGGTCAGATAGACACCTTGCATCCTACATCGATTGTTATTCATGTTTTATGAATGAGATGAACTAGAATGACTGGTCATGACTAGAACCAGAATGACGTCAGGGTATGTTAACAACAGTGTTGTTGGAGCTTATCCTGGTACAGAGCTCCCCTTACAGGCCAGCGTGGATACTGCTACTCTAGTCAGTCTGGCTTCCCCTACAGGCCAGCCTGGATACTGCTACTCTAGTCAGTCTGGCTTCCCCTACAGGCCAGCCTGGATACTGCTACTCTAGTCAGTCTGGCTCCCCCTACAGGCCAGCCTGGATACTGCTACTCTAGTCAGTCTGGCTCCCCCTACAGGCCAGCGTGGATACTGCTACTCTAGTCAGTCTGGCTCCCCCTACAGGCCAGCCTGGATACTGCTACTCTAGTCGGTCTGGCTCCCCCTACAGGCCAGCCTGGATATTGCTACTTTAGTCAGTCTGGCTCCCCCTACAGGCCAGCGTGGATACTGCTACTCTAGTCAGTCTGGCTCCCCCTACAGGCCAGCCTGGATACTGCTAGTGAGTATATTTTGAGGACACTAGGACATTGTGAAACTGTATTGGTTTTAAGCTCGAATAATTCTTTTCATCATGCTTTCCCACATTGTGACTCTTTCAATCATTATATTTAGTGCAAGGATCTTTATTGGAATATTAACAACACACAAGAGTTAAACATTCACAAAGTCAAGACAACACAAAATCTAATTAAAAGAGGTTTCAGTTTTTGGTTTAAGGAATGTTTTAAAGTGACACTGCAATAACACTTTTTACAGGTGAAACGGATTACCGTCAGTTTCATGACAGGAAAACCAAGCAACTCAAACATCACCTTACTCCAGACAATCGTCCATGTCACACATATCAACACCTCTTCATTCATAGTTATAAAGATGTTATTAGAGATCACGATCTGTTTCATATCAACATCATTATTCCCATCAGCTCTTTTCCCTCTCTGCAGGTTAGTGACCCAGACACACTCATCTCTCGCTGTATCTAAGCCCAGATGTAATCCTGTGTTTCAGCCTGGGGAGAGGGGAGAACAGGTTGGGATCTGGATTATGGAGAGGTGTTATGGTGTAGTTACCCCAGCTCTAGCTTCACCTCAAACCTCACCCCCAGCCTCACCCTAAACCTCACCCCCAGCCTCACCCCCATCCTAACCCTCACCCCCAGCCTCACACCAAACCTCAAACCCATCCTAACCCTCACCCCCAGCCCAAACCTCACCCCCATCCTAACCCTCAGCCAGCTAGGTGGTCTTGGTCATGCTCTTGGTCTTGAGCTCTGCCAGTTTGCTGGTGACAAAGTTCCACTTGAAGGCTGTGTCATCGCCCCCTCCCCCTCCCCCTCCGAGGGAGGCGTATTTGGAAAAGCTGTTTTTGAGGCCTCCTCCCCCTTCACTCTCCTCCCCCTCCGCATTCTGGCCTTCCTGCCCCCGCTCCCCGCCTCCCTCGCCCACTTCCTCCTCACCCCTCTCCTCCCCCCCCTCCATGCCAGCTGCTGCCGCTGCTGCTTGCTTCTGTTGCCACTTGGTGGCAAAGCTATCCCAGAATCCTGAGCGCCGGGCAGGTTGGGGGTCCTCTGGCTGGACGGCCAGTGGGCTGGGGTGGGGAGGAATGACAGGGTGAGTGTGTTAGTGACAGGGTGAGTGTGTTGGTGACAGGGTGAGTGTGTTGGTGACAGGGTGAGTGTGTTGGTGACAGGGTGAGTGTGTTAGTGACAGGGTGAGTGTGTGGGTGACAGGGTGAGTGTGTTAGTGACAGTGTGAGTGTGTTGGTGACAGGGTGAGTGTGTTGGTGACAGGGTGAGTGTGTTAGTGACAGGGTGAGTGTGTGGGTGACAGGGTGAGTGTGTTAGTGACAGTGTGAGTGTGTTGGTGACAGGGTGAGTGTGTTGGTGACAGGGTGAGTGTGTTAGTGACAGGGTGAGTGTGTGGGTGACAGGGTGAGTGTGTTGGTGACAGGGTGAGTGTGTTGGTGACAGTGTGAGTGTGTTGGTGACAGGGTGAGTGTGTTGGTGACAGGGTGAGTGTGTTAGTGACAGGGTGAGTGTGTGGGTGACAGGGTGAGTGTGTTGGTGACAGGGTGAGTGTGTTAGTGACAGGGTGAGTGTGTGGGTGACAGGGTGAGTGTGTTAGTGACAGTGTGAGTGTGTTGGTGACAGGGTGAGTGTGTTGGTGACAGGGTGAGTGTGTTAGTGACAGGGTGAGTGTGTGGGTGACAGGGTGAGTGTGTTAGTGACAGTGTGAGTGTGTTGGTGACAGGGTGAGTGTGTTGGTGACAGGGTGAGTGTGTTAGTGACAGGGTGAGTGTGTGGGTGACAGGGTGAGTGTGTTGGTGACAGGGTGAGTGTGTTGGTGACAGGGTGAGTGTGTTAGTGACAGGGTGAGTGTGTGGGTGACAGGGTGAGTGTGTTAGTGACAGTGTGAGTGTGTTGGTGACAGGGTGAGTGTGTGGGTGACAGGGTGAGTGTGTTAGTGACAGGGTGAGTGTGTGGGTGACAGGGTGAGTGTGTTGGTGACAGGGTGAGTGTGTTAGTGACAGGGTGAGTGTGTGGGTGACAGGGTGAGTGTGTTGGTGACAGGGTGAGTGTGTTAGTGACAGGGTGAGTGTGTGGGTGACAGGGTGAGTGTGTTAGTGACAGTGTGAGTGTGTTGGTGACAGGGTGAGTGTGTTAGTGACAGGGTGAGTGTGTGGGTGACAGGGTGAGTGTGTTGGTGACAGGGTGAGTGTGTTAGTGACAGGGTGAGTGTGTGGGTGACAGGGTGAGTGTGTTAGTGACAGTGTGAGTGTGTTGGTGACAGGGTGAGTGTGTTGGTGACAGGGTGAGTGTGTTAGTGACAGGGTGAGTGTGTGGGTGACAGGGTGAGTGTGTTAGTGACAGTGTGAGTGTGTTGGTGACAGGGTGAGTGTGTTGGTGACAGGGTGAGTGTGTTAGTGACAGGGTGAGTGTGTGGGTGACAGGGTGAGTGTGTTGGTGACAGGGTGAGTGTGTTGGTGACAGGGTGAGTGTGTTAGTGACAGGGTGAGTGTGTGGGTGACAGGGTGAGTGTGTTAGTGACAGTGTGAGTGTGTTGGTGACAGGGTGAGTGTGTGGGTGACAGGGTGAGTGTGTTAGTGACAGGGTGAGTGTGTGGGTGACAGGGTGAGTGTGTTGGTGACAGGGTGAGTGTGTTAGTGACAGGGTGAGTGTGTGGGTGACAGGGTGAGTGTGTTGGTGACAGGGTGAGTGTGTTAGTGACAGGGTGAGTGTGTGGGTGACAGGGTGAGTGTGTTAGTGACAGTGTGAGTGTGTTGGTGACAGGGTGAGTGTGTTGGTGACAGGGTGAGTGTGTTAGTGACAGGGTGAGTGTGTGGGTGACAGGGTGAGTGTGTTGGTGACAGGGTGAGTGTGTTAGTGACAGGGTGAGTGTGTTGGTGACAGGGTGAGTGTGTTGGTGACAGGGTGAGTGTGTTGGTGACGGTGTGAGTGTGTTGGTGACAGGGTGAGTGTGTTGGTGACAGGGTGAGTGTGTTGGTGACAGGGTGAGTGTGTTGGTGACAGGGTGAGTGTGTTAGTGACAGGGTGAGTGTGTGGGTGACAGGGTGAGTGTGTTAGTGACAGTGTGAGTGTGTTGGTGACAGGGTGAGTGTGTTGGTGACAGGGTGAGTGTGTTAGTGACAGGGTGAGTGTGTGGGTGACAGGGTGAGTGTGTTAGTGACAGTGTGAGTGTGTTGGTGACAGGGTGAGTGTGTTGGTGACAGGGTGAGTGTGTTAGTGACAGGGTGAGTGTGTGGGTGACAGGGTGAGTGTGTTGGTGACAGGGTGAGTGTGTTGGTGACGGTGTGAGTGTGTTGGTGACAGGGTGAGTGTGTTGGTGACAGGGTGAGTGTGTTGGTGACAGGGTGAGTGTGTTAGTGACAGGGTGAGTGTGTGGGTGACAGGGTGAGTGTGTTGGTGACAGGGTGAGTGTGTTAGTGACAGGGTGAGTGTGTGGGTGACAGGGTGAGTGTGTTAGTGACAGTGTGAGTGTGTTGGTGACAGGGTGAGTGTGTTGGTGACAGGGTGAGTGTGTTAGTGACAGGGTGAGTGTGTGGGTGACAGGGTGAGTGTGTTAGTGACAGTGTGAGTGTGTTGGTGACAGGGTGAGTGTGTTGGTGACAGGGTGAGTGTGTTAGTGACAGGGTGAGTGTGTGGGTGACAGGGTGAGTGTGTTGGTGACAGGGTGAGTGTGTTGGTGACAGGGTGAGTGTGTTGGTGACAGGGTGAGTGTGTTAGTGACAGGGTGAGTGTGTGGGTGACAGGGTGAGTGTGTTAGTGACAGGGTGAGTGTGTGGGTGACAGGGTGAGTGTGTTGGTGACAGGGTGAGTGTGTTAGTGACAGGGTGAGTGTGTTGGTGACAGGGTGAGTGTGTTGGTGACAGGGTGAGTGTGTTAGTGACAGGGTGAGTGTGTGGGTGACAGGGTGAGTGTGTTAGTGACAGTGTGAGTGTGTTGGTGACAGGGTGAGTGTGTTGGTGACAGGGTGAGTGTGTTAGTGACAGGGTGAGTGTGTGGGTGACAGGGTGAGTGTGTTGGTGACAGGGTGAGTGTGTTAGTGACAGGGTGAGTGTGTGGGTGACAGGGTGAGTGTGTTGGTGACAGGGTGAGTGTGTTGGTGACGGTGTGAGTGTGTTGGTGACAGGGTGAGTGTGTTGGTGACAGGGTGAGTGTGTTGGTGACAGGGTGAGTGTGTTAGTGACAGGGTGAGTGTGTGGGTGACAGGGTGAGTGTGTGGGTGACAGGGTGAGTGTGTTAGTGACAGGGTGAGTGTGTGGGTGACAGGGTGAGTGTGTTAGTGACAGTGTGAGTGTGTTGGTGACAGGGTGAGTGTGTTGGTGACAGGGTGAGTGTGTTAGTGACAGGGTGAGTGTGTGGGTGACAGGGTGAGTGTGTTAGTGACAGTGTGAGTGTGTTGGTGACAGGGTGAGTGTGTTGGTGACAGGGTGAGTGTGTTAGTGACAGGGTGAGTGTGTGGGTGACAGGGTGAGTGTGTTGGTGACAGGGTGAGTGTGTTGGTGACAGGGTGAGTGTGTTAGTGACAGGGTGAGTGTGTGGGTGACAGGGTGAGTGTGTTAGTGACAGTGTGAGTGTGTTGGTGACAGGGTGAGTGTGTTGGTGACAGGGTGAGTGTGTTAGTGACAGGGTGAGTGTGTGGGTGACAGGGTGAGTGTGTTGGTGACAGGGTGAGTGTGTTAGTGACAGGGTGAGTGTGTTGGTGACAGGGTGAGTGTGTTGGTGACGGTGTGAGTGTGTTAGTGACAGGGTGAGTGTGTTGGTGACAGGGTGAGTGTGTTGGTGACAGGGTGAGTGTGTTGGTGACAGGGTGAGTGTGTTAGTGACAGGGTGAGTGTGTGGGTGACAGGGTGAGTGTGTTAGTGACAGTGTGAGTGTGTTGGTGACAGGGTGAGTGTGTGGGTGACAGGGTGAGTGTGTTAGTGACAGGGTGAGTGTGTGGGTGACAGGGTGAGTGTGTTGGTGACAGGGTGAGTGTGTTAGTGACAGGGTGAGTGTGTGGGTGACAGGGTGAGTGTGTTGGTGACAGGGTGAGTGTGTTAGTGACAGGGTGAGTGTGTGGGTGACAGGGTGAGTGTGTTAGTGACAGTGTGAGTGTGTTGGTGACAGGGTGAGTGTGTTGGTGACAGGGTGAGTGTGTTAGTGACAGGGTGAGTGTGTGGGTGACAGGGTGAGTGTGTTGGTGACAGGGTGAGTGTGTTAGTGACAGGGTGAGTGTGTGGGTGACAGGGTGAGTGTGTTGGTGACAGGGTGAGTGTGTTGGTGACGGTGTGAGTGTGTTGGTGACAGGGTGAGTGTGTTGGTGACAGGGTGAGTGTGTTGGTGACAGGGTGAGTGTGTTGGTGACAGGGTGAGTGTGTTAGTGACAGGGTGAGTGTGTGGGTGACAGGGTGAGTGTGTTAGTGACAGTGTGAGTGTGTTGGTGACAGGGTGAGTGTGTTGGTGACAGGGTGAGTGTGTTAGTGACAGGGTGAGTGTGTGGGTGACAGGGTGAGTGTGTTAGTGACAGTGTGAGTGTGTTGGTGACAGGGTGAGTGTGTTGGTGACAGGGTGAGTGTGTTAGTGACAGGGTGAGTGTGTGGGTGACAGGGTGAGTGTGTTGGTGACAGGGTGAGTGTGTTGGTGACGGTGTGAGTGTGTTGGTGACAGGGTGAGTGTGTTGGTGACAGGGTGAGTGTGTTGGTGACAGGGTGAGTGTGTTAGTGACAGGGTGAGTGTGTGGGTGACAGGGTGAGTGTGTTGGTGACAGGGTGAGTGTGTTAGTGACAGGGTGAGTGTGTGGGTGACAGGGTGAGTGTGTTAGTGACAGTGTGAGTGTGTTGGTGACAGGGTGAGTGTGTTGGTGACAGGGTGAGTGTGTTAGTGACAGGGTGAGTGTGTGGGTGACAGGGTGAGTGTGTTAGTGACAGTGTGAGTGTGTTGGTGACAGGGTGAGTGTGTTGGTGACAGGGTGAGTGTGTTAGTGACAGGGTGAGTGTGTGGGTGACAGGGTGAGTGTGTTGGTGACAGGGTGAGTGTGTTGGTGACAGGGTGAGTGTGTTGGTGACAGGGTGAGTGTGTTAGTGACAGGGTGAGTGTGTGGGTGACAGGGTGAGTGTGTTAGTGACAGGGTGAGTGTGTGGGTGACAGGGTGAGTGTGTTGGTGACAGGGTGAGTGTGTTAGTGACAGGGTGAGTGTGTTGGTGACAGGGTGAGTGTGTTGGTGACAGGGTGAGTGTGTTAGTGACAGGGTGAGTGTGTGGGTGACAGGGTGAGTGTGTTAGTGACAGTGTGAGTGTGTTGGTGACAGGGTGAGTGTGTTGGTGACAGGGTGAGTGTGTTAGTGACAGGGTGAGTGTGTGGGTGACAGGGTGAGTGTGTTGGTGACAGGGTGAGTGTGTTAGTGACAGGGTGAGTGTGTGGGTGACAGGGTGAGTGTGTTGGTGACAGGGTGAGTGTGTTGGTGACGGTGTGAGTGTGTTGGTGACAGGGTGAGTGTGTTGGTGACAGGGTGAGTGTGTTGGTGACAGGGTGAGTGTGTTAGTGACAGGGTGAGTGTGTGGGTGACAGGGTGAGTGTGTGGGTGACAGGGTGAGTGTGTTAGTGACAGGGTGAGTGTGTGGGTGACAGGGTGAGTGTGTTAGTGACAGTGTGAGTGTGTTGGTGACAGGGTGAGTGTGTTGGTGACAGGGTGAGTGTGTTAGTGACAGGGTGAGTGTGTGGGTGACAGGGTGAGTGTGTTAGTGACAGTGTGAGTGTGTTGGTGACAGGGTGAGTGTGTTGGTGACAGGGTGAGTGTGTTAGTGACAGGGTGAGTGTGTGGGTGACAGGGTGAGTGTGTGGGTGACAGGGTGAGTGTGTTGGTGACAGGGTGAGTGTGTTGGTGACAGGGTGAGTGTGTTAGTGACAGGGTGAGTGTGTGGGTGACAGGGTGAGTGTGTTAGTGACAGTGTGAGTGTGTTGGTGACAGGGTGAGTGTGTTGGTGACAGGGTGAGTGTGTTAGTGACAGGGTGAGTGTGTGGGTGACAGGGTGAGTGTGTGGGTGACAGGGTGAGTGTGTTAGTGACAGGGTGAGTGTGTTGGTGACAGGGTGAGTGTGTTGGTGACAGGGTGAGTGTGTTAGTGACAGGGTGAGTGTGTTGGTGACAGGGTGAGTGTGTTGGTGACAGGGTGAGTGTGTTGGTGACAGGGTGAGTGTGTGGGTGACAGGGTGAGTGTGTTGGTGACAGGGTGAGTGTGTTAGTGACAGGGTGAGTGTGTGGGTGACAGGGTGAGTGTGTTAGTGACAGGGTGAGTGTGTTGGTGACAGGGTGAGTGTGTTGGTGACAGGGTGAGTGTGTTAGTGACAGGGTGAGTGTGTGGGTGACAGGGTGAGTGTGTTAGTGACAGTGTGAGTGTGTTGGTGACAGGGTGAGTGTGTTGGTGACAGGGTGAGTGTGTTAGTGACAGGGTGAGTGTGTGGGTGACAGGGTGAGTGTGTTGGTGACAGGGTGAGTGTGTTAGTGACAGGGTGAGTGTGTTGGTGACAGGGTGAGTGTGTTGGTGACAGGGTGAGTGTGTTGGTGACGGTGTGAGTGTGTTGGTGACAGGGTGAGTGTGTTGGTGACAGGGTGAGTGTGTTGGTGACAGGGTGAGTGTGTTAGTGACAGGGTGAGTGTGTGGGTGACAGGGTGAGTGTGTTGGTGACAGGGTGAGTGTGTTAGTGACAGGGTGAGTGTGTGGGTGACAGGGTGAGTGTGTTAGTGACAGTGTGAGTGTGTTGGTGACAGGGTGAGTGTGTTGGTGACAGGGTGAGTGTGTTAGTGACAGGGTGAGTGTGTGGGTGACAGGGTGAGTGTGTTGGTGACAGGGTGAGTGTGTTGGTGACGGTGTGAGTGTGTTGGTGACAGGGTGAGTGTGTTGGTGACAGGGTGAGTGTGTGGGTGACAGGGTGAGTGTGTTAGTGACAGGGTGAGTGTGTGGGTGACAGGGTGAGTGTGTTGGTGACAGGGTGAGTGTGTTAGTGACAGGGTGAGTGTGTGGGTGACAGGGTGAGTGTGTTGGTGACAGGGTGAGTGTGTTGGTGACGGTGTGAGTGTGTTGGTGACAGGGTGAGTGTGTTAGTGACAGGGTGAGTGTGTTAGTGACGGTGTGAGTGTGTTAGTGACAGGGTGAGTGTGTTGGTGACAGGGTGAGTGTGTTGGTGACAGGGTGAGTGTGTTAGTGACAGGGTGAGTGTGTGGGTGACAGGGTGAGTGTGTTGGTGACAGGGTGAGTGTGTTAGTGACAGGGTGAGTGTGTTGGTGACAGGGTGAGTGTGTTGGTGACAGGGTGAGTGTGTGGGTGACGGTGTGAGTGTGTTGGTGACAGGGTGAGTGTGTTGGTGACAGGGTGAGTGTGTTGGTGACAGGGTGAGTGTGTTAGTGACAGGGTGAGTGTGTGGGTGACAGTGTGAGTGTGTTGGTGACAGGGTGAGTGTGTTGGTGACAGGGTGAGTGTGTTAGTGACAGGGTGAGTGTGTGGGTGACAGGGTGAGTGTGTTGGTGACAGGGTGAGTGTGTTAGTGACAGGGTGAGTGTGTTGGTGACAGGGTGAGTGTGTTGGTGACAGGGTGAGTGTGTTGGTGACAGGGTGAGTGTGTTAGTGACAGGGTGAGTGTGTGGGTGACAGGGTGAGTGTGTTAGTGACAGTGTGAGTGTGTTGGTGACAGGGTGAGTGTGTTGGTGACAGGGTGAGTGTGTTAGTGACAGGGTGAGTGTGTGGGTGACAGGGTGAGTGTGTTGGTGACAGGGTGAGTGTGTTAGTGACAGGGTGAGTGTGTGGGTGACAGGGTGAGTGTGTTGGTGACAGGGTGAGTGTGTTGGTGACGGTGTGAGTGTGTTGGTGACAGGGTGAGTGTGTTGGTGACAGGGTGAGTGTGTGGGTGACAGGGTGAGTGTGTTAGTGACAGTGTGAGTGTGTTGGTGACAGGGTGAGTGTGTTGGTGACAGGGTGAGTGTGTTAGTGACAGGGTGAGTGTGTGGGTGACAGGGTGAGTGTGTTAGTGACAGTGTGAGTGTGTTGGTGACAGGGTGAGTGTGTTGGTGACAGGGTGAGTGTGTTAGTGACAGGGTGAGTGTGTGGGTGACAGGGTGAGTGTGTTGGTGACAGGGTGAGTGTGTTGGTGACAGGGTGAGTGTGTTAGTGACAGGGTGAGTGTGTGGGTGACAGGGTGAGTGTGTTAGTGACAGTGTGAGTGTGTTGGTGACAGGGTGAGTGTGTTGGTGACAGGGTGAGTGTGTTAGTGACAGGGTGAGTGTGTGGGTGACAGGGTGAGTGTGTTGGTGACAGGGTGAGTGTGTTAGTGACAGGGTGAGTGTGTTGGTGACAGGGTGAGTGTGTTGGTGACAGGGTGAGTGTGTTGGTGACGGTGTGAGTGTGTTAGTGACAGGGTGAGTGTGTTGGTGACAGGGTGAGTGTGTTGGTGACAGGGTGAGTGTGTTGGTGACAGGGTGAGTGTGTGGGTGACAGGGTGAGTGTGTTGGTGACAGGGTGAGTGTGTTAGTGACAGGGTGAGTGTGTGGGTGACAGGGTGAGTGTGTTAGTGACAGGGTGAGTGTGTTGGTGACAGGGTGAGTGTGTTGGTGACAGGGTGAGTGTGT
Source organism: Hypomesus transpacificus (assembly GCF_021917145.1). Taxonomy (NCBI): domain Eukaryota; kingdom Metazoa; phylum Chordata; class Actinopteri; order Osmeriformes; family Osmeridae; genus Hypomesus; species Hypomesus transpacificus. Next base: position 1,214,428 of record NC_061061.1, on the reverse strand, counting down.
TAGTGACAGGGTGAGTGTGTGGGTGACAGGGTGAGTGTGTTAGTGACAGTGTGAGTGTGTTGGTGACAGGGTGAGTGTGTTGGTGACAGGGTGAGTGTGTTAGTGACAGGGTGAGTGTGTGGGTGACAGGGTGAGTGTGTTGGTGACAGGGTGAGTGTGTTAGTGACAGGGTGAGTGTGTTGGTGACAGGGTGAGTGTGTTGGTGACAGGGTGAGTGTGTTGGTGACGGTGTGAGTGTGTTGGTGACAGGGTGAGTGTGTTGGTGACAGGGTGAGTGTGTTGGTGACAGGGTGAGTGTGTTAGTGACAGGGTGAGTGTGTGGGTGACAGGGTGAGTGTGTTGGTGACAGGGTGAGTGTGTTAGTGACAGGGTGAGTGTGTGGGTGACAGGGTGAGTGTGTTAGTGACAGTGTGAGTGTGTTGGTGACAGGGTGAGTGTGTTGGTGACAGGGTGAGTGTGTTAGTGACAGGGTGAGTGTGTGGGTGACAGGGTGAGTGTGTTGGTGACAGGGTGAGTGTGTTGGTGACGGTGTGAGTGTGTTGGTGACAGGGTGAGTGTGTTGGTGACAGGGTGAGTGTGTGGGTGACAGGGTGAGTGTGTTAGTGACAGGGTGAGTGTGTGGGTGACAGGGTGAGTGTGTTGGTGACAGGGTGAGTGTGTTAGTGACAGGGTGAGTGTGTGGGTGACAGGGTGAGTGTGTTGGTGACAGGGTGAGTGTGTTGGTGACGGTGTGAGTGTGTTGGTGACAGGGTGAGTGTGTTAGTGACAGGGTGAGTGTGTTAGTGACGGTGTGAGTGTGTTAGTGACAGGGTGAGTGTGTTGGTGACAGGGTGAGTGTGTTGGTGACAGGGTGAGTGTGTTAGTGACAGGGTGAGTGTGTGGGTGACAGGGTGAGTGTGTTGGTGACAGGGTGAGTGTGTTAGTGACAGGGTGAGTGTGTTGGTGACAGGGTGAGTGTGTTGGTGACAGGGTGAGTGTGTGGGTGACGGTGTGAGTGTGTTGGTGACAGGGTGAGTGTGTTGGTGACAGGGTGAGTGTGTTGGTGACAGGGTGAGTGTGTTAGTGACAGGGTGAGTGTGTGGGTGACAGTGTGAGTGTGTTGGTGACAGGGTGAGTGTGTTGGTGACAGGGTGAGTGTGTTAGTGACAGGGTGAGTGTGTGGGTGACAGGGTGAGTGTGTTGGTGACAGGGTGAGTGTGTTAGTGACAGGGTGAGTGTGTTGGTGACAGGGTGAGTGTGTTGGTGACAGGGTGAGTGTGTTGGTGACAGGGTGAGTGTGTTAGTGACAGGGTGAGTGTGTGGGTGACAGGGTGAGTGTGTTAGTGACAGTGTGAGTGTGTTGGTGACAGGGTGAGTGTGTTGGTGACAGGGTGAGTGTGTTAGTGACAGGGTGAGTGTGTGGGTGACAGGGTGAGTGTGTTGGTGACAGGGTGAGTGTGTTAGTGACAGGGTGAGTGTGTGGGTGACAGGGTGAGTGTGTTGGTGACAGGGTGAGTGTGTTGGTGACGGTGTGAGTGTGTTGGTGACAGGGTGAGTGTGTTGGTGACAGGGTGAGTGTGTTGGTGACAGGGTGAGTGTGTGGGTGACAGGGTGAGTGTGTGGGTGACAGGGTGAGTGTGTTGGTGACAGGGTGAGTGTGTTAGTGACAGGGTGAGTGTGTGGGTGACAGGGTGAGTGTGTTAGTGACAGTGTGAGTGTGTGGGTGACAGGGTGAGTGTGTTGGTGACAGGGTGAGTGTGTTAGTGACAGGGTGAGTGTGTGGGTGACAGGGTGAGTGTGTTAGTGACAGTGTGAGTGTGTTGGTGACAGGGTGAGTGTGTTGGTGACAGGGTGAGTGTGTTAGTGACAGGGTGAGTGTGTGGGTGACAGGGTGAGTGTGTTGGTGACAGGGTGAGTGTGTTGGTGACAGGGTGAGTGTGTTGGTGACAGGGTGAGTGTGTTAGTGACAGGGTGAGTGTGTGGGTGACAGGGTGAGTGTGTTAGTGACAGTGTGAGTGTGTTGGTGACAGGGTGAGTGTGTGGGTGACAGGGTGAGTGTGTTAGTGACAGGGTGAGTGTGTGGGTGACAGGGTGAGTGTGTTGGTGACAGGGTGAGTGTGTTAGTGACAGGGTGAGTGTGTTGGTGACAGGGTGAGTGTGTTGGTGACGGTGTGAGTGTGTTGGTGACAGGGTGAGTGTGTTGGTGACAGGGTGAGTGTGTTGGTGACAGGGTGAGTGTGTGGGTGACAGGGTGAGTGTGTTGGTGACAGGGTGAGTGTGTTAGTGACAGGGTGAGTGTGTGGGTGACAGGGTGAGTGTGTTAGTGACAGTGTGAGTGTGTTGGTGACAGGGTGAGTGTGTTGGTGACAGGGTGAGTGTGTTAGTGACAGGGTGAGTGTGTGGGTGACAGGGTGAGTGTGTTAGTGACAGTGTGAGTGTGTTGGTGACAGGGTGAGTGTGTTGGTGACAGGGTGAGTGTGTTAGTGACAGGGTGAGTGTGTGGGTGACAGGGTGAGTGTGTTGGTGACAGGGTGAGTGTGTTAGTGACAGGGTGAGTGTGTGGGTGACAGGGTGAGTGTGTTGGTGACAGGGTGAGTGTGTTGGTGACGGTGTGAGTGTGTTGGTGACAGGGTGAGTGTGTTGGTGACAGGGTGAGTGTGTTAGTGACAGGGTGAGTGTGTGGGTGACAGGGTGAGTGTGTTGGTGACAGGGTGAGTGTGTTAGTGACAGGGTGAGTGTGTGGGTGACAGGGTGAGTGTGTTAGTGACAGTGTGAGTGTGTTGGTGACAGGGTGAGTGTGTTGGTGACAGGGTGAGTGTGTTAGTGACAGGGTGAGTGTGTGGGTGACAGGGTGAGTGTGTTAGTGACAGTGTGAGTGTGTTGGTGACAGGGTGAGTGTGTGGGTGACAGGGTGAGTGTGTTAGTGACAGGGTGAGTGTGTGGGTGACAGGGTGAGTGTGTTGGTGACAGGGTGAGTGTGTTAGTGACAGGGTGAGTGTGTTGGTGACAGGGTGAGTGTGTTGGTGACAGGGTGAGTGTGTTGGTGACGGTGTGAGTGTGTTGGTGACAGGGTGAGTGTGTGGGTGACAGGGTGAGTGTGTGGGTGACAGGGTGAGTGTGTTAGTGACAGGGTGAGTGTGTGGGTGACAGGGTGAGTGTGTTGGTGACAGGGTGAGTGTGTTAGTGACAGGGTGAGTGTGTGGGTGACAGGGTGAGTGTGTTGGTGACAGGGTGAGTGTGTTGGTGACGGTGTGAGTGTGTTGGTGACAGGGTGAGTGTGTTAGTGACAGGGTGAGTGTGTTAGTGACGGTGTGAGTGTGTTAGTGACAGGGTGAGTGTGTTGGTGACAGGGTGAGTGTGTTAGTGACAGGGTGAGTGTGTTGGTGACAGGGTGAGTGTGTTGGTGACAGGGTGAGTGTGTTAGTGACAGGGTGAGTGTGTGGGTGACAGGGTGAGTGTGTTGGTGACAGGGTGAGTGTGTTAGTGACAGGGTGAGTGTGTTGGTGACAGGGTGAGTGTGTTGGTGACAGGGTGAGTGTGTGGGTGACGGTGTGAGTGTGTTGGTGACAGGGTGAGTGTGTTGGTGACAGGGTGAGTGTGTGGGTGACAGGGTGAGTGTGTTAGTGACAGGGTGAGTGTGTGGGTGACAGGGTGAGTGTGTTGGTGACAGGGTGAGTGTGTTAGTGACAGGGTGAGTGTGTGGGTGACAGGGTGAGTGTGTTGGTGACAGGGTGAGTGTGTTGGTGACGGTGTGAGTGTGTTGGTGACAGGGTGAGTGTGTTAGTGACAGGGTGAGTGTGTTAGTGACGGTGTGAGTGTGTTAGTGACAGGGTGAGTGTGTTGGTGACAGGGTGAGTGTGTTAGTGACAGGGTGAGTGTGTTGGTGACAGGGTGAGTGTGTTGGTGACAGGGTGAGTGTGTTAGTGACAGGGTGAGTGTGTGGGTGACAGGGTGAGTGTGTTGGTGACAGGGTGAGTGTGTTAGTGACAGGGTGAGTGTGTGGGTGACAGGGTGAGTGTGTTGGTGACAGGGTGAGTGTGTTGGTGACGGTGTGAGTGTGTTGGTGACAGGGTGAGTGTGTTGGTGACAGGGTGAGTGTGTTGGTGACAGGGTGAGTGTGTTAGTGACAGGGTGAGTGTGTGGGTGACAGGGTGAGTGTGTTGGTGACAGGGTGAGTGTGTTAGTGACAGGGTGAGTGTGTGGGTGACAGGGTGAGTGTGTTGGTGACAGGGTGAGTGTGTTGGTGACGGTGTGAGTGTGTTGGTGACAGGGTGAGTGTGTTAGTGACAGGGTGAGTGTGTTAGTGACGGTGTGAGTGTGTTAGTGACAGGGTGAGTGTGTTGGTGACAGGGTGAGTGTGTTAGTGACAGGGTGAGTGTGTTGGTGACAGGGTGAGTGTGTTGGTGACAGGGTGAGTGTGTTAGTGACAGGGTGAGTGTGTGGGTGACAGGGTGAGTGTGTTAGTGACAGGGTGAGTGTGTTGGTGACAGGGTGAGTGTGTTGGTGACAGGGTGAGTGTGTTAGTGACAGGGTGAGTGTGTGGGTGACAGGGTGAGTGTGTTGGTGACAGGGTGAGTGTGTTAGTGACAGGGTGAGTGTGTGGGTGACAGGGTGAGTGTGTTGGTGACAGGGTGAGTGTGTTGGTGACGGTGTGAGTGTGTTGGTGACAGGGTGAGTGTGTTAGTGACAGGGTGAGTGTGTTGGTGACAGGGTGAGTGTGTTGGTGACAGGGTGAGTGTGTTAGTGACAGGGTGAGTGTGTGGGTGACAGGGTGAGTGTGTTGGTGACAGGGTGAGTGTGTTAGTGACAGGGTGAGTGTGTTGGTGACAGGGTGAGTGTGTTGGTGACAGGGTGAGTGTGTTGGTGACGGTGTGAGTGTGTTGGTGACAGGGTGAGTGTGTTAGTGACAGGGTGAGTGTGTTAGTGACGGTGTGAGTGTGTTGGTGACAGGGTGAGTGTGTTGGTGACAGGGTGAGTGTGTTAGTGACAGGGTGAGTGTGTTGGTGACAGGGTGAGTGTGTTGGTGACAGGGTGAGTGTGTTAGTGACAGGGTGAGTGTGTTGGTGACAGGGTGAGTGTGTTGAGGGTTCAGCATGGTGGTCTTACTGGTCAGCTCCAGCTGGGCTCTCTGTCTCCTCCAGCAGCTGGTGCTCATCCTCCTTACTGAACAGAGCAGACATCCTGTTCCAGCCCCGCGCCCCGGCAACATGCACCTGGACACACACACACATACATGCTCAAACACACACACACATACATGCTCAAACACACACACACATACATGCTCAAACACACACACACACACAGACACATGCACGCACAGCAACTGTACTCCTGTGTGTTGATGAGTGTATAACAGAAGACTGGGGGCTGGGGGAGGGGAGGGGGGAGAAGGGGGGAGATGCAGACCTTCTTAGCCAGCTGTGTGACCGCGCTGGGCCCCTCATCCTCCTGCACTGGGCTGACTTCAGCGTCCACCTCCTGCACCTGCACACACACACACACAAATGTAGCCGGTGTGTGGTGAAACTCACTCCTCAAGTATGTAACAGGCCACCCGCGTCAACGAATTGCTAGCTTTTCGTTGGCGTAGTTGGTAGTGGTGGCGCTTGGAAAGTCAGAGGTGGTGAGTTTGACTCCCGTTTGGAGCGGACGGATGCCCGTATACCTCTGACGGAACTTGCAAGACCACGTCTGTTACACATACACCACACATGCAGACACCACACTGTTAATGTTATGCCCTCAAACGTCTACTAAATGGATGCCCCCCTAAGAACACACACACACCTGCATCACCCAGACCTGCATCACCCAGACCTGCAGACCTGCAGCACCCAGACCTGCAGCACCCAGACCTGCAGACCTGCAGCACCCAGACCTGCACCCAGACCTGCAGACCTGCATCACCCAGACCTGCAGACCTGCAGCACCCAGACCTGCACCCAAACCTGCAGACCTGCATCACCCAGACCTGCAGCACCCAGACCTGCAGACCTGCATCACCCAGACCTGCAGCACCCAGACCTGCATCGCCCAGACCTGCATCACCCAGACCTGCAGACCTGCATCACCCAGACCTGCATCACCCAGACCTGCATCACCCAGACCTGCAGACCTGCATCACCCAGACCTGCAGACCTGCATCACCCAGACCTGCATCACCCAGACCTGCAGACCTGCATCACCCAGACCTGCAGCACCCAGACCTGCAGCACCCAGACCTGCAGACCTGCATCACCCAGACCTGCATCACCCAGACCTGCAGCACCCAGACCTGCATCACCCACCAGTCACCAGAACAGAAATATCTGAATATATAACATGAATGTCTGACTGTATAACATTAATGACTGACTTGATTCAATGGCCTCAATTTGATTGGTTGATCCCCCATGGTGATATGTCATGGGATAAACCTCTTGACAGTCCAATTACAGATATATTAGTACTGCGCATCCACGTGGATTATAAGGAAATGTATTTGATCAATTTGCAGGCCAAATTCCCTGAATCTCTACTGTAATTAAAGTAACCACTTGCTGTTAATAAGCTAGCCGGCATTTCCTCCCTGAAGAAAACCCTTTGAAACTTAAAACAAGCTGATTAAACTACTTTGCCTAAGTTGTCCCCCAACACAGCACATCTGCGCTGGAATACTGCTAGAATACGAGCATTTACATATCTGACTGTATGCTATATATACTGTATATCTTACTTTATAAATGTTTTTACTTGTACTTTTCGGAAAACAAGCTGCATTTTCTATAACCCGCACTCCACCAGAATGGGAGCTTTGTGTTAGTAAATCGAATTTCAACCTACACTGAAATATATGCCGCACTTGATACGGCAATGCACGAGTAGGCTAAAGGCGATCTTACAGCATGCTGTAACACACTTTGGTTGTGGATAGTAGCGTATGTCCATGCATGACAAAATCCATTCTTGTGTCTACAAAATTATTTTAGATATAGCATATGTTTATCAGACATCCCAACCTGCAGAGACTCATTTCCGGTAGGTGGATTGCAAATAGTGCCACAGCTCCTAGCTAGAGTGCGGCTTGTCTGGGTTGTTATGTGTGTGGAAACTGCAAGTGGCAGCTCGGATCTAAGATGGATTAGAGAGACCGCAGATAGAGTGCGGCTTGTCTGGTTTGTTATATGTTTGGAAACTGCACGAGGCAGCTTGGATCCAAGACTGATTCGAGAGACCGCAGATAGAGTGCGGCTAGTCTGGTTTGTTATATGTTTGAGATCTATTACTTTTATCACTTGTATTATTGTTTTTGTTGATTTTATGTAAAGCACCTTGAGCTGCAATTCCTGTATGAAATGTGCTATGTAAATAAAGTCTTACTTACTTACTTACTCCTTGTTCACCTCCACCAGCCCTCCACTCACCATCCTCCACCAGCCCTCCACTCACCCTCCTCCACCAGCCCTCCACTCACCCTCCTCCACCAGCCCTCCACTCACCATCCTCCACCAGCCCTCCACTCACCATTCTCCACCAGCCCTCCACTCACCATCCTCCACCAGCCCTCCATTCACCATCCTCCACCATCCTCCACCAGCCCTCCACTCACCATCCTCCACCAGCCCTCCACTCACCATCCTCCACCAGCTCTCCACTCACCCTCCTCCACCAGCCCTCCACTCACCATCCTCCACCAGCCCTCCACTCACCCTCCTCCACCAGCCCTCCATTCACCATCCTCCACCAGCCCTCCACTCAGCCTCCTCCACCAGCCCTCCATTCACCATCCTCCACCAGCCCTCCACTCACCATCCTCCACCAGCCCTCCACTCACCATCCTCCACCAGCCCTCCATTCACCCTCCTCCACCAGCCCTACACTCACCATCCTCCACCAGCCCTCCACTCACCATCCTCCACCAGCCCTCCATTCACCATCCTTCAACAGCCCTCCACCAGCCCTCCACTCACCATCCTCCACCAGCCCTCCACTCACCATCCTCCACCAGCCCTACACTCACCATCCTCCACCAGCCCTCCACTCACCCTCCTCCACCAGCCCTCCACCAGCCCTCCACTCACCCTCCTCCACCAGCCCTCCACTCACCATCCTCCACCAGCCCTCCACTCACCATCCTCCACCAGCCCTCCACTCACCATCCTCCACCAGCCCTCCATTCACCATCCTCCACCATCCTCCACCAGCCCTCCACTCACCATCCTCCACCAGCCCTCCACTCACCATCCTCCACCAGCTCTCCACTCACCCTCCTCCACCAGCCCTCCACTCACCATCCTCCACCAGCCCTCCACTCACCATCCTCCACCAGCCCTCAACTCACCATCCTCCACCAGCCCTCCACTCACCATCCTCCACCAGCCCTCCATTCACCATCCTCCACCAGCCCTCCACTCACCCTCCTCCACTGGCCCTCCATTCACCATCCTCCACCAGCCCTCCACTCACCACCCTCCACCAGCCCTCCACTCACCATCCTCCACCAGCCCTACACTAACCATTCCATCCCTCCCCCTCACTGAGGAACATTCACATCACCCAGACGGCAGGAGAAGGTGGAGTAAGCTACAAGTGTAATGCTAAAGATAATTAAGTCATTTAGCAGACACTTTCACTCAAACTGAAAGATGGTCATTTGAACCTGACCTGTTCAGCATTCAAATGCTTAACCCTGTGAGTGTCTGTCAATCACCTTGACTGAGCTGTACCCATCCCCATGTTCTACCACTGAGCTGTACCCATCCCCATGTTCTACCACTGAGCTATACCCATCCCCATGTTCTACCACTGAGCTGTACCCATCCCCATGTTCTACCACTGAGCTATACCCATCCCCATGTTCTACCACTCAGCTATACCCATCCCCACATCCAAGGATCTGGTTGTGGTCCTACCTCCTCTGCTGCGTCGTCCTCAAGGTCAGGGTTCAGGGTCTGCATGACCTTGCTCCTGTACACCTTCCACATGGGATGCATCCTGGACCGGATCAGACAACCAGACACCAAACAGCAGCACCGTCAACCTCTCTCGCTCTCTCTCTCTCGACCACGCTCAACCTCTCTCGCAGTCTTCAGGCCCTCCAGCAGACCCAGGTTTTCTCAGATGGCGCAGTCTTCTTCATGAGCTCCCAGCACACACGACCGACCAGCACCCCACCAGGACCTCCAGAAGCACCCAGGCCAGGCGTGTGTTTGTCTGGAGGCTGTGAGAGGGGGCCCTGCGTCAAGCTTCCTCCAGCTGCCCAGATTATGTCCCGCTTGTCAAGAGCACAGGTTGCTGCTTGTCTGTCTACAGAGAATGAACAGGTAGGAGGAGGAAATGGTGGCAGGAAGCACACACACACACACAAGTACACACACACATACACACGAGCCATCGTCACGGTCCGGTATCGCTTGCTTCGGTTACCTGGAAACAGGTGTGTTTCCTCATCCATATTTCAGTGGGTCTCTTTTCAGAACAAGGATTCTATTGTCATCTGGCAGAGGTCCACTGGCTGCTGTAACTCAACTCCTCAGGATGGGTAGGCTCCCTCATGAGCTGCCAGGAGCGTGGCTGGTCTGAGGCTGGTCAGCAGCTTCACATGCAGGCTTTAATGCTGCTGCTAATTGATCCCTGTTCATCTCTGTCATGATGAGATGTGTGACAGGGTGCGCACCTCAGATCAGGTGAAGCAGGGACTAGACATGACAATGTCCCTTGGTTCTATAGTAACATGTCAGATCTATGATGTGTTTCAGGGATCAGAGGTACCTGACTAAATGTTATGTTGTTGTTGTTAATAATGTGATGATCCTGTATGCACAAACCAATTACATGTACTCTGCCCCTCTGAGATTCTATTGGTCAATGGATCTTGCTAAACATAAGATCCACCAATCTCACGCTGCCCTCCAGGCTACACCCTGGTTTCTGGTGACTGGTCTCATAGCAACCTGCACAGTCTGGCTAGTGAGACGAGCCCTGAGACAGGCCGTCATCAAGCTTTGATGGTTTCTGGAGTTTCCATTCCTACCCTGGACAACCCTCTGGGCAGGTAGACCAGGCAGGTAGAACAGGCAGGTAGAACAGGCAGGTAGAACAGGCAGGTAGACCAGGCAGGTAGACCAGGCAGGTAGGCCAGGCAGGTAGGCCAGGCCAGGCAGGTAGAAGGCAGGCAGGTAGACCAGGCAGGTAGGCCAGGCAGGTAGAACAGGCAGGTAGGCCAGGCAGGTAGGCCAGGCAGGTAGAACAGGCAGGTAGAACAGGCAGGTAGACCAGGCAGGTAGAACAGGCAGGTAGAACAGGCAGGTAGAACAGGCAGGTAGACCAGGCAGGTAGAACAGGCAGGTAGAACAGGCAGGTAGGCCAGGCAGGTAGAACAGGCAGGTAGACCAGGCAGGTAGACCAGGCAGGTAGAACAGGCAGGTAGACCAGGCAGGTAGAACAGGCAGGTAGCAGGCAGGTAGGCCAGGCAGGTAGAACAGGCAGGTAGAACAGGCAGGTAGGCCAGGCAGGTAGAACAGGCAGGTAGACCAGGCAGGTAGAACAGGCAGGTAGACCAGGCAGGTAGACCAGGCAGGTAGAACAGGCAGGTAGAACAGGCAGGTAGACCAGGCAGGTAGAACAGGCAGGTAGACCAGGCAGGTAGGCCAGGCAGGTAGGCCAGGCAGGTAGACCAGGCAGGTAGAACAGGCAGGTAGACCAGGCAGGTAGAACAGGCAGGTAGGCCAGGCAGGTAGGCCAGGCAGGTAGAACAGGCAGGTAGGCCAGGCAGGTAGAACAGGCAGGTAGACCAGGCAGGTAGGCCAGGCAGGTAGACCAGGCAGGTAGGCCAGGCAGGTAGAACAGGCAGGTAGACCAGGCAGGTAGAACAGGCAGGTAGACCAGGCAGGTAGGCCAGGCAGGTAGGCCAGGCAGGTAGGCCGGGCAGGTAGAACAGGCAGGTAGACCAGGCAGGTAGACCAGGCAGGTAGGCCAGGCAGGTAGACCAGGCAGGTAGGCCAGGCAGGTAGACCAGGCAGGTAGAACAGGCAGGTAGACCAGGCAGGTAGAACAGGCAGGTAGACCAGGCAGGTAGGCCAGGCAGGTAGGCCAGGCAGGTAGGCCAGGCAGGTAGGCCAGGCAGGTAGACCAGGCAGGTAGAACAGGCAGGTAGACCAGGCAGGTAGAACAGGCAGGTAGGCCAGGCAGGTAGGCCAGGCAGGTAGAACAGGCAGGTAGGCCAGGCAGGTAGAACAGGCAGGTAGACCAGGCAGGTAGGCCAGGCAGGTAGACCAGGCAGGTAGGCCAGGCAGGTAGAACAGGCAGGTAGACCAGGCAGGTAGAACAGGCAGGTAGACCAGGCAGGTAGAACAAGCAGGTAGGCCAGGCAGGTAGGCCAGGCAGGTAGAACAGGCAGGTAGGCCAGGCAGGTAGAACAGGCAGGTAGACCAGGCAGGTAGACCAGGCAGGTAGAACAGGCAGGTAGGCCAGGCAGGTAGGCCAGGCAGGTAGAACAGGCAGGTAGGCCAGGCAGGTAGAACAGGCAGGTAGACCAGGCAGGTAGGCCAGGCAGGTAGAACAGGCAGGTAGAACAGGCAGGTAGGCCAGGCAGGTAGAACAGGCAGGTAGGCCAGGCAGGTAGAACAGGCAGGTAGACCAGGCAGGTAGGCCAGGCAGGTAGAACAGGCAGGTAGACCAGGCAGGTAGAACAGGCAGGTAGGCCAGGCAGGTAGGCCAGGCAGGTAGAACAGGCAGGTAGGCCAGGCAGGTAGGCCAGGCAGGTAGGCCAGGCAGGTAGACCAGGCAGGTAGACCAGGCAGGTAGAACAGGCAGGTAGAACAGGCAGGTAGGCCAGGCAGGTAGGCCAGGCAGGTAGAACAGGCAGGTAGAACAGGCAGGTAGACCAGGCAGGTAGAACAGGCAGGTAGGCCAGGCAGGTAGGCCAGGCAGGTAGAACAGGCAGGTAGACCAGGCAGGTAGAACAGGCAGGTAGAACAGGCAGGTAGACCAGGCAGGTAGAACAGGCAGGTAGACCAGGCAGGTAGGCCAGGCAGGTAGGCCAGGCAGGTAGGCCAGGCAGGTAGAACAGGCAGGTAGACCAGGCAGGTAGACCAGGCAGGTAGGCCAGGCAGGTAGACCAGGCAGGTAGAACAGGCAGGTAGAACAGGCAGGTAGGCCAGGCAGGTAGACCAGGCAGGTAGACCAGGCAGGTAGGCCAGGCAGGTAGACCAGGCAGGTAGAACAGGCAGGTAGAACAGGCAGGTAGAACAGGCAGGTAGACCAGGCAGGTAGAACAGGCAGGTAGGCCAGGCAGGTAGGCCAGGCAGGTAGAACAGGCAGGTAGGCCAGGCAGGTAGAACAGGCAGGTAGACCAGGCAGGTAGGCCAGGCAGGTAGACCAGGCAGGTAGGCCAGGCAGGTAGAACAGGCAGGTAGACCAGGCAGGTAGAACAGGCAGGTAGACCAGGCAGGTAGAACAGGCAGGTAGGCCAGGCAGGTAGGCCAGGCAGGTAGAACAGGCAGGTAGGCCAGGCAGGTAGAACAGGCAGGTAGGCCAGGCAGGTAGACCAGGCAGGTAGGCCAGGCAGGTAGACCAGGCAGGTAGAACAGGCAGGTAGAACAGGCAGGTAGGCCAGGCAGGTAGACCAGGCAGGTAGACCAGGCAGGTAGGCCAGGCAGGTAGACCAGGCAGGTAGGCCAGGCAGGTAGACCAGGCAGGTAGACCAGGCAGGTAGAACAGGCAGGTAGGCCAGGCAGGTAGAACAGGCAGGTAGACCAGGCAGGTAGGCCAGGCAGGTAGACCAGGCAGGTAGACCAGGCAGGTAGAACAGGCAGGTAGACCAGGCAGGTAGAACAGGCAGGTAGACCAGGCAGGTAGAACAGGCAGGTAGAACAGGCAGGTAGGCCAGGCAGGTAGACCAGGCAGGTAGGCCAGGCAGGTAGAACAGGCAGGTAGAACAGGCAGGTAGACCAGGCAGGTAGAACAGGCAGGTAGGCCAGGCAGGTAGAACAGGCAGGTAGAACAGGCAGGTAGACCAGGCAGGTAGAACAGGCAGGTAGACCAGGCAGGTAGACCAGGCAGGTAGAACAGGCAGGTAGAACAGGCAGGTAGACCAGGCAGGTAGACCAGGCAGGTAGAACAGGCAGGTAGACCAGGCAGGTAGAACAGGCAGGTAGAACAGGCAGGTAGAACAGGCAGGTAAAGAGACCTTGATGTTTATTTACAGAATGATAAATGTACTACAGGTGTTTGGAGCTTAAACCACATGGGGAATGATAGATCAAAGGAAGTCTGCCCCGCATCCGAAGAGAAATCCCCAAAAGTAAGAGGGTGCAAGGCCGAGAACAACGTACTCACCGGCCGGAGGAAACCATGACAACACTGAGGGGAATAAGCAAACACTACATAGAAAAAAGAAATGCTGACCGCAATCGGCGCTCGGCTCTAATGGGGAGACGTATTACGTGAGATTGCAAAAGAAAGAAATAGGTCCTAAACGCATGCAGTGGGTATGTACGTATGTACGTATGTGAGATAACAATGGTTGTGCCCTTGCCGAAGGCAAAGCACACCCAAAAATAAAACTACCAAAAACAATAGGTTTCCTCCTTACGGAAGAATCCTACCAATAATAATACTAACTAAATACTAATAATACTCATAATAATATATATGTGAGATAACAATGGTTGACCTTACGGAGGAATCCTAATAATAAAACTAACAATAACAATAGGTTTACTCCTTACGGAGGAATCCTAATAATAATAATAAAACTATAATAATAATAATAATAAAACTAACAACGACACATCACTACATGAGGAACAAAACAGCCCAAGGACTGATAAGGACCCTTTCCATTCATAAAATCTTAACAGTTGGTGTATAGCAGAAATGATAGAGAACCTGACTTGTAACTTTATGCTTATGAGTTCAAATCCCCATTCAGCCTATTGTTGTTGGCCTAACATGAAGTAGTTTTGCTCTCTTGTTGTCCAACTCTTGGATTTTCTACAATGTCAATTTTTATAATATTTAGCCATTTTGCAGAGGAACCCGCATCGCTGCTTGCAGCTATATTTTAATTAAATATTTATTGAAGAAAGGGTTTTGGTCCGCCTCTTCACTAACAGAAAGACTTATTGAAAAGTTTAATTGAGTTCGGGTTGTATTATCAATCTGCAGATTTGAGAAAGAGTTTAACATAGCCCAATACATAAAATTACAGATTTCAGTACACTGGTTCTTCTAAGTTCTAATACGAAAACAATTAAATTTGCAACCATGCAGTTTGTCTGCGATAAAGTAAGCAAACAGCGCTTGATCGGCCATGACTGATGTCAACCGAGCAAACCATGAGAAGTAGGAATGTCCGACTTTAAGGAGGCGTTTTTAACTCCTCCCCAACTGCAAGCGGCAACTCTCGCCGGTCGTTTTAAGCAGCCGCAGTCGATGTCAAACGCACCTAATAGAATAAAATCGACCGGACGAGTCGGGTACCTAATAGGAAATGCAATACCACCAACATCCACCAGGGCCATTGCCTCAAGCCGAGGGGTGGGGGTTCTATTCCTGCCAAGAATCCAGCTGCAGAAAACCACACACAGAAGGGTATTGACCCACAAAATACTGTATTGTTAATATTGTTAAAATAATCTTTAATTTCAGAAGTAATTTCAGTGTCCTCCTTACACCACCAGAGGGTGCTGTCTGCTAGGAGTCAGCCTGCTGGTGTCGTTCAGGAACTGTGTTTTGATTTTCCATGAATCAGAATCAGAATCAGACCAGAATCCGATCAATCCAACTCCCAACCAATCTATCTGGAACTAGTGTTTTATCGACTGGGTGTAACTGTAGCTCCATCAGACTGGCAGGACTGAACTACTGGCTTTTAGAAAATCAAGGTAGCATAGCATAAAATAAAGGTTCTATGATCTTTAAGATGCACCCCCAACACTAGGTTGTTAAGATGCTGAGGGGGGTTGTTTACGTTCCTACTGACCAAGGCCTTGTCGTTCCCTGCTCTGTCCACCAGGTGGCGAGCGTGAGTCGTGTTTCCAGCCCCTCCTCTTGAGCCTGCAACCCTGACTGGGAAGAACAAAATGTACAGAACACAGTGTTGCTTACACACGCCTCCTCCATACATGCATGCTGTGGTGTTCAATGTCATGGTCTGTTGAAGAAGGCTACCATGTATGTGTTCCCTGCTCTGTCAGTCATTGATCTGAAGAACAGAGGCTTCAGAGGAGTGTCCAATAGACCCTGTCTACAGCAGGATGGATGGCTGGCAGGGTCCACAGTGTTTTCAACGAGGAACCTACAACTAGTGTTTTTTATTCCACCAGACTCTCCGCCCAATGAGGACTGTTGTGTAGGCTGAGGGGACTGAGGAGAGAGAGGCCGGGAGTGAGGCCAGGAGAGAGGCCAGGAGAGAGGCCAGGAGAGAGGCCGGGAGAGAAGCCAGGAGTGAAGGTGGGAGAGGCAGGGGGGGGGGGGGGTAGGGGAGACAGGGTGGGGGGTGGGGGAGGCAGGGTGGGGGAGGCAGGGTGGGGGAGGCAGGGTGGGGGAGGCAGGGTGGAGGGCTCTTGGGGGACTCTCTCATGGCCTCCACCCATCCTCAGATGGATGTCAGAGTAACGTGACGCACCTCTAATAAGAACCTCTGTAGAACACCTGAATAGGCTTAGTCCTCCAGCCCCTTCCCAGCATGCCCTGCAAGCTCTGGTGACAGAGCTTGTTTACCACCACCTCAACATCAGCTGATTTAGGAGGAAGACCTTTGCAGATGGCAGTATATCTCTCCCTCCCCCTCTCTACCACCCCCTTTATCTGTGTGACCCCCCCATGCACACACCCCATCCTCTATCGACCTCCCCTCCCTCCCTCTCTTTCTCTATCTCTCCCTCCATCCCTTCATACCTTCGCACAGGGGTGTTGATGTTCCCCCCGTGCCCCATAGAGGAGGGCTGGGCTGGGTTCCCATCCCTGTAGAGAGTGACCTCTGACCTCTGAGTGTTGGTGCCCTGCTGCATGTGTGTTCACATGAGCCCTGTGGACAGAATGTTCCCAAACAGAAATAGCAGCGAATGTAAAGAGATCCCTGAGAGAATGCTGGCTGGCCTGCATCCTGCATACTGCCCCAGTATGGGGCCTCTACCTGGGCCAGGGAGTGCAGCACTGGAACACACAACATCCAGAGTTAACACAGGACGCTTCAGTAGCAGGCCGGTTGGTGATCAGGCCTTAAACAGACCACGGCTAAATCTATATGTTTATTCAAAACTCAAAACTGTCAACTTAGAGACCCCTCACCTTATCCAGTCCTTCATCTACAACACCACCCAGAACACACATACCTACAGCACTGTCCACAACACACACCTACAGCACTGTCCACAACACACACACCTACAGCACTGTCCACAACACACACACCTACAGCACTGTCCACAACACACACACCTACAGCACTGTCCACAACACACACACCTACAGCACTGTCCACAACACACACACCTACAGCACTGTGAACACAGACACCAGTTCCCTAACCCTGGAACTGGATACACCAGCTCCATCATAACCAGGTTAGTTGACCATCACCAGAATAGGCTTGAAAAAACGTGTTTAAAAAATGAAGCTTGCATTAGTATTATGTATTTAAGAATGAATAAATGAATAATAAATGATCATGCCATCCTCTTAAAAGCTCTGGTGGATTGTCAAACGGGCATCCTTTCATCGATGTGAATATGAAAACAACAACAATAATAAATCATCCCAGCCCTGCTCATCCGTCACATGACCATGACTCATCCGTCACATGACCATGATGCTCCGTGTGTCATTCTCCTGGGACAGAGGACAGTTTGCCAAAGGATTTAGGCTGTTTTTGAATGTTGAGTGTTAAACAAGGTGCAGCAATGACCTGGAATCCATGACAGCCTGTTGAAGGATATGAGGGGGGTGGTGGTGGTGTGTGTGTGTGTGTGTGTGCAGGGGAGGGGGGGGGCTAGGCTGCAGCTGAACTGAGGCCAAATCCCAATTCTCTGTCTTACCCCTACCCCTTACCCCTACTCCTTCGTTTTGTGCTTTAACGTGAGAGTAAAGGCTATCCCAATTCTCGTTCTGATCGAGGGGGGGGGGCTAAGGGGCAGGGGTATATTTTTCGGGAGCTTACTTGAAACCAAGGGGTACAAATACAAGGGGTATGAGAATACTGCGCAACCGGCAACAGTGGCGGCCAGATCATCCAGAGAGTCCCATAAATGTATTTGCGGCTTGAATAATGGGGTAATAACCAAGGGGGTAATAACCAAGGGGTAATAACCAAGGGGTAAGACAGAATATTGGGATTCGGCCTGAGTGTGTCTGTTGAAGGTGTGGGAGGTTTGCCCCCCCCCCCCCCCCCCCCCCCCAACCTTAACTACTGACACCTAGGGTAGGAACTAGGAGGCTAGGGTAGGAACTAGGAGTTTAGGGTAGGAACTGGAGGCTAGAGTAAGAACTAACAGGTTGGGGACTAAATCTCTCCTGTGTGGAAAAACTCACTCAATAAAAAGCACACACACCTTTTCACACGCACTTA
>NC_061061.1:1016895-1194395 GCF_021917145.1 Hypomesus transpacificus | reverse complement strand
GTTATGATATAACCCATGACCCAGTCAGCAGATTTCAATATGCCCCTCCATCCCATAATATGCAGGGAGGGCATCAGGGTGGGCATCAGGGAGGAGCATTAGAGAGGGCATCAGGGAGGGCATCAGGGAGGGCATCAGGGAGGGCATCAGAGAGGAGCATTAGAGAGGGCATCAGGGAGGGCATCAGGGAGGGCATCAGAGAGGAGCATTAGAGAGGGCATCAGGGAGGAGCATTAGAGAGGGCATCAGGGAGGGCATCAGGGAGGGCATCAGAGAGGAGCATCAGGGAGGAGCATTAGAGAGGGCATCAGGGAGGGCATCAGGGAGGGCATCAGAGAGGAGCATTAGAGAGGGCATCAGGGAGGGCATCAGGGAGGGCATCAGAGAGGAGCATTAGAGAGGGCATCAGGGAGGAGCATTAGAGAGGGCATCAGGGAGGGCATCAGGGAGGGCATCAGAGAGGAGCATCAGGGAGGAGCATTAGAGAGGGCATCAGGGAGGGCATCAGAGAGGGCATCAGGGAGGGCATCAGGGAGGGGCATCAGGGAGGGCATCAGGGAGGGGCATCAGGGAAGGCATCAGGGTGGGCATCAGGGAGGGGCGTCAGAGAGGGCATCAGGGAGGAGCATTAGAGAGGGCATCAGGGAGGGCATCAGGGAGGGGCATCAGGGAGGGGCATCAGAGAGGGCATCAGAGAGGGCATCAGAGAGGGGCATCAGGGAGGGCATCAGGGAGGGGCATCAGAGAGGGGCATCAGAGAGGGGCATCAGAGAGGGGCATCAGGGAGGGCATTAGGGAGGGGCATCAGAGAGGGCATCAGAGAGGAGCATTAGAGAGGGCATCAGGGAGGGCATCAGGGAGGGGCATCAGAGAGGGCATCAGAGAGGAGCATTAGAGAGGGCATCGGGGAGGGCATCAGGGAGGGGCATCAGAGAGGGGCATCAGAGAGGGGCATCAGAGAGGGGCATCAGAGAGGGGCATCAGGGAGGGCATTAGGGAGGGGCATCAGAGAGGGCATCAGAGAGGAGCATTAGAGAGGGCATCAGGGAGGGCATCAGGGAGGGGCATCAGAGAGGGGCATCAGAGAGGGGCATCAGAGAGGGGCATCAGGGAGGGCATTAGGGAGGGGCATCAGAGAGGGCATCAGAGAAGAGCATTAGAGAGGGCATCAGGGAGGGCATCAGGGAGGGGCATCAGAGAGGGCATCAGAGAGGAGCATTAGAGAGGGCATCAGGGAGGGCATCAGGGAGGGGCATCAGAGAGGGGCATCAGAGAGGGGCATCAGGGAGGGCATTAGGGAGGGGCATCAGAGAGGGCATCAGGGAGGAGCATTAGAGAGGGCATCAGGGAGGGCATCAGGGAGGGCATAAGGGAGGGGCATCAGGGAGGGCATCAGAGAGGGCATCAGGGAGGGGCATCAGGGAGGGGCATCAGAGAGGGGCATCAGGGAGGAGCATTAGAGAGGGCATCAGGGAGGGCATCAGGGAGGAGCATTAGAGAGGGCATCAGGGAGGGCATCAGGGAGGGGCATCAGAGAGGGCATCAGAGAGGAGCATTAGAGAGGGCATCAGGGAGGGCATCAGGGAGGGGCATCAGAGAGGGCATCAGGGAGGGCATCAGGGAGGGCATCAGAGAGGGGCATCAGGGAGGGCATCAGGGAGGGCATCAGGGAGGGCATTAGGGAGGGGCATCAGGGAGGGGCATCTTAAGGGACCATGGAGAAGTGGGTTGGCTGTCACAGCCAGAACTATCCAGATTCTGTTTACTATGAAAGTAGGTCAAGGATGCACACACACACGCACGTATATGTACACACATGAACACACACACACATATATGTATATACACACACATATGTGTATACACTATCCACAAACACACACAGATATAAACACCCACATATATATACACACACTCATGCACACATACCCACGCACACACACGCACACATTCATTTACATTTTGACATTTAGTAATTTAGCAGACTCTCTTATCCAGAGCGACTTACAGTAAGTACAGGGACATTCCCCTGAGGCAAGTAGGGTGAAGTGCCTTGTCCACGGACACACACACACACACACAAGCACACATACCCACCCACGCCCACATGCATACACGCAGGCATGTAGATGGTTGCCTACAGCCAGAGAGAACTGGCTGTGAAACAGCTTCTCCTGTTACCTGAGCTGTGCTGGGGAAGTCAGAGGAGCCAGAGGCCACAAACATGTGTGAGTGTGTGAGTGTGTGAGTGTGTGAGTGTGTGAGTGTGTGAGTGTGTGAGTGTGTGAGTGTGTGAGTGTGTGAGTGTGTAAGTGTGTGTGTGTGTGAGTGTGTGAGTGTGTGAGTGTGTGTGAGTGTGTGAGTGTGTGTGAGTGTGTGTGTGTGTGTGAGTGTGTGAGTGTGTGAGTGTGTGAGTGTGTGTGAGTGTGTGAGTGTGTGAGTGTGTGAGTGTGTGAGTGTGTGTGTGTGTAAACTTGACCTACATTTTAAATGTTATTAAATTACACAAAAAACACTGAATGACTGAAAACACTCCTTCAAACAGGCAGGGTGGAAATCAAGCTTGCCTGTCCAGGAGTCATGTGACAGTCCAAAACAACACAGTCATACATGTGATATCTGGTCATACATGTGATATCTGGTCATACATGTCATATCTGGTCATACATGTGATATCTGGTCATACATGTGATATCTGGTCATACATGTGATATCTGGTCATACATGTGATATCTGGTCATACATGTGATATCTGGTCATACATGTCATATCTGGTCATATATGTAACAACTGTCTAGCTGTGGTGTCCTGCAGTCATAATGTGCTACTTTCCAGTTGTCATGGGAAGTTGGAGACAGATGATTTGAGAGGGGATCCTCTCTCTGAGCTGTGGTGTCACCCAGCTGGGGACAACATGGACCAACTGCAAACATACAGCAGACACGGGAAACTGATGACATTGCACCTTTAGACTGTTCGGACACACAGGCAGACAGGCAAACAGGCAGACACACAGGCATACAAACAGGCATACAGACAAATAAACTATAAATGTTATCCACTTCCCACTGCCCACATACTTTCCTGTTCATCATACGTTTGTAAAACATCAAACAGTAACCAGACTTCAGACAGAATCAGACCTCAGTACAGCACAGCGTTGATCTAAGCTCGTTTATTAAAGCAGCAACATAACAAGAGGTCAGGAGACAGGACGAGGGCAGACCTTCTCTAAGCACAGTGCTAACACACACGCACACAGGTTACCAGTCTGTGCCTCACTCACGTCCTAACTGCTGAGGAGAGATGTTTGCCAGGAGCTCTGACTCAAACCTTCTCCTACTCAGGAACAACATCAACACTTAAGAACATCCAGAGATCATTCAGGGGATCAAACATTATATCTTGTCTTTTTACAGATCACTGATCACAGACACACACAGTCATGACACCATCTCATCATGCCTCACACCTGAGACTAGTATTCTGTCAAATGAACATTTGACATACAAAACATTGACAAAGGCATTTTTAAATATTTTCATTAAAATGTCATATCTAGTACACCCTTTGATCTGGTTGATGAGGGCCGGACTGTTAAGGTCACTTCTCTCGGAGGTGCTGTCCCTTCTCTCGGAGGTGCTGTCCCTTCTCTCTGAGGTGCTGTCCCTTCTCTCGGAGGTGCTGTCCCTTCTCTCGGAGGTGCTGTCCCTTCTCTCCGTGCGGTAAAATAGAAACAAGCCAGGAGACTTCTTCACCCCAGCGCTCCCTCCCTCCTCCCCATCCTTTTGTCTCTGTGCGAAATGGGCTGATTTTGGTGATGCATCACTGCCTGTCCAATGGGATGTCTTGGTTTGGGGTCGTGTCCTGTCCCGGCATGAGGGACTCAGGACTTGGGTGTTTTTCTGCCCAGTCATGTGGAGGTGGGCGTGGCAACAGGGCGGAGCCTGGACTATGGGCGGGGCTGGAGAGCAGAGCTCAACGAGGCTTGAGCCTGTCACACGGCATCACATCTGTCCCAGCACGAGCATGCGCCCAACTCTCCCTCTCCCCAACCTCTCCTCACCCCTTCCCCTCCCCCCTCCTCTGTTTCGTCTTGACATTACATGCATCTCTGGTTCTGAAGGTGCTTGCAGTTCCTTTATTGCCACCGTTCATTAGGCACCAGCCACTAAACTAACACTGACAGTACAAAACATAAAATACTAAAACAACCTCCAATAGGTTGAATCCTGTTGTGGAAGCTAAACAAATTGTACTTGAAATGTTCCAACATCACACAGACTCTCTCTTAATTGTGACTTACATCCCTGACAAAGCAAGCAAGCAACGATCCATTTCATTTCAACTTTCTGATATCATTCATATGCCTCCACAGCTCCACATCAAACTCTTCCAAAGTATTAAAACATCAAAAACGAAATGGGTGATGATCAACGAGGGCTCAGTTGAGGTAGAAAATGCATAATGTCCTCCTCATGTAGTCCCCATAACCCTTGTACATCTATAGCTATAGAGAACTGTCTCCACAGCACTTATATATCTGCAGCTATAGAGAACTGTCTCCACAGCACTTATATATCTGCAGCTATAGAGAACATACACACTAGTAGGCCAGGCTGCTGTAGATAGCATGCTGGCAAGATAACATTAGGCAGACAGGGAGGGTCACAAAATGATAACTAGCTGATACTGCTGCTAAACACCCCGACCTGTTCTACCCAGCCAGCCAGCCAGCCAGACAGCCAGCCAGCCAGCCAGCCTGGACTGCACTGAAAGCCCTTCTATACGAAAGACCCACATTCGTTGTCAGTCAGCCAGATGAGTGAGGCAAGAGGGTTTGCGGGCAGACTGGCACAGATTGACACCCCAGCGACAGGAAGACATCTGCTGTCTGGTCTGACCACTTCCTGTCGTGTGCAGAAGACACACTCCTGTTGATGGTAGAACTACCAATACTGGAAGTGGCTGTGGAGTTTGATCTGCCAGCTCAGCAGAAACCAAACGGAGCTTAGTACGAGAGAAGCACAGAACCTGACTTCTTATCAGGAACAGGATCTATAACCAGCAGGTTTTCCTCAGACTTTAGCACCCAAAATCATTACTGAAGTGCCACTGTACTTAGGGTCATTCAAATAGTCACAGCTTTATTTAATTATAATAAAATAAAAAAAACATTACAGAAATATACATTCATCTTATCGTTATTTAAAAAACCTAACAGACAGCAATTTGAAATCTGACGCATTAAGCTCCACACCCATGCAAAGTTTACTGATGGTTAGAAAGTGTTATAGCCTAGTGAATACTGGAGTTATAGGGATTATTTCAAGAAAGCCATATATCTTGAACAAGACTTAAAACGATTAATGCGTTACTTTTTGAAAAAATAATTGAAAACAAACAAAAACAAGGTAGTATTTTGGATCCTTCTACCTCCTGATGGGAAGTTACTAAAGTGAGTTTCACCAGTTGTGTTTGACTGTTTGCTGCCTACTAGATACTGAGCATGCCATGTCGAAAGCCTGCCTTCCATCATTCCAAGACACACAATGAGGAGAGCCTTCCCTTTAGAACTACTGTTGAGTTTCTCGCACTTGCTTTGAGCGTTGGCGGGATTCACAGTTACTTCAGAATAACCTTTTTTCCTGAGCTTTTTATTTATTTTTGCCGCCCCTTTTAGCTCAGAACAGTATCGACGGCGTCTCTCAACTTGTGTGTCTCTGCAACGACAGCAGCGCAAGCCCGGCTCCCTAAACCCAGGCCCACTAGGACCCTGGGGAACTCCCCCACGAGCCCGCCTCCCGGGGCCAGACCCTGACAAGCTAAGCTCCAGAAGCAGCTGCCCCCTCCCCCCACATGGTGAATTAGTGATCCAACAAAATCCAGTGTGAACTTGACTACGGCTGTGTGAAAGGTGCTGGTCTAGACCACTTCATTTCCTCGTCTTCTCCCTTCATCTGTCCTCCTCCTCCTCCTCCCCACCGAGGCTTTGGCTCGTTGTCTTAACGCGGGCACCAGGCAGCCCTGCTGGGGGGTGTTCAGGGCCCGGGCTGGACACGGACCGTCTCGGTCATCTGCCGTGCGCTGTAGTAGGACAGGCTGAGCCCCATGATGGCCAGCATCATGGCGATCTGGTTCACAGCCCGGTCCTGAGGCTGGGTCTGCACCTCACCTGCCACCTGCCTCTGCAGGGGAGCACAGCAGGGGAGCACAGCAGGGGAGCACAGCAGGGGAGCACAGCAGGGAACACCGTTAATAACAACAATAATCATAATAACAACAATCATAACAATCATGACCAACCATTTTTATAATACAAAAAAAATGATAATCGATTATTAGTACAAGTCATAATATACTACTGCTGCTACTGCTACTACACTACAGATAATAAAACCTTGTTTTTATTTAGCAGATACTTGTATAGAAAAAGCAACATAGGGGCAAGAAGAACTTGACCTCATCATCTACAGTGAAATACTCCAACACTGAGCAATACCCACCTGCTTAGCTGAGACATTATAACAAGGGACCAACACTGCATTGCTGCTTGATAAAAAAAAACGTTAAACTTAGATCAATATTAGTTATTAATCTTGCAGGAGACCTCAGAGTACCAGAGTCATGTGGACTCAGCCCCCTCCCCCCTTTCCCCCTCCCAGGAGGGGCCAGAAAGATACAACAGCAGCCATTTTGAGCTCATGTCTGGAATCTACCAACATTCCTCCTAAAAAAATGCCTCTGGGTCAAATCTCAACCGAATAAGGAGTCGTGTCATGACAACCATGGTTACATTCTCCATTATTGCTTTAAGGCAGACTGTGGGGTTGTCTTACGAGCTGAAAATGTTTCCAGTTTGTGACAAATCCCCCCAAAAAATCATCCGGAATGTTTTATAAAGTATTTAATATTTATAACTTCAGACCTGATGGATGTTGGCTACTTCCAACGTGTAAAAAACTGATCACATCACCAGGAAATATGAGCGATAACCCTAACCCAGCAAACATGAGCGATAACCCTAACCCAGCAAACATGAGCGATAACCCTAACCCAGGAAACATGAGATCCCATCATGGAACCAGTCGCTTTCATGAACACTCCGCTGGTCGTCATGGCATCCGGCGGTCTGAACAGGGGGCAACCATTGTCTTTCACTTAGCAGGAACATGAGGATGAACGCTGCAGACAAAGGCCGATGGGCGACCACATCCACGAGAGGCTGGCGACCAGCATTGAGAACAAAAGGAGTCAGGGAATATTATCGCTAGCTTTAGCGTCAGCGCTAATCATATCACTGGCTGCAGGGATGAGACGATGACGGGACACAGATGGGGGGTCCCCATACAGAGCTGCTACCCCCAATAAGACCCCATTATACAGCAGGCTGGGTCACTGCTGGCTAACGGTTTGAAAAGCCTAATCCAGTTTTAACAATTACTCCTGTTAGCCTGCTAGCATAGCTTCCGTTAGCCTGGCTAGCTACCGCGTGAACGCAGCCTGTCAGCAGGAGTTACCTAACAGTCTCCATTAGACGTCCACTCTGCCTCTGAAATTAGCAGTGTTTGATAATGAGGAAGTATTGTTCAGTAAGCGGTGAACACCAACACATAACCCCACTTCCTGTTGCTCCAAGCGTCCCATTCCTGTGGTGGGAATGTTTTTACACCATTTACATCAACTCACGCGAACAAAGACTTGATGAAGTCTGATCTGGCATTTCCTATGTCACATGGATTATAAAAGTTGTACCCTTCATAATGACTGAACACACAGACTCATCACAGTATTTCAGTCATCAAAGAACAGGGAAGTAAGACATTGGCAATATGCCAAATGCCTGATGGTGGAGGCACATGCATACAGGCCCATCAAGGACACTTACTGAACATGATCAAATATTCATGGAGCCAGCCAGCCATTCTGCAATATGTTCTACACTGTAGCATGAGTGTCCATTCAAATACAGCACTTCTCATTACTGTGCTTGGCATTCACCCCTCTGTAAACCTGCATTCAAGATCTCACAGTGGGACATGAATCAGTGGCAAATAGAGTCGTAAAGGTCTGTCCCTGATCTTTAAGGAGAAGGAAACCCTTTTAAGATGTCTGACAGAAGTGACTATACAAGTACACCGCTCATCACAGTTTAGGTTGTAGGTTTAGTTAAGGACCAAGCTGAGCTGATCGACAGCCATGGATGCAGGACATACCTGGAGGAGGCGGAAGTATCCAGGGGTCAGTCTGCCCAGTCTGATGATCATGTCTGGGAGGTCTGGGACGCCCAGGAGGGGGCTGCTTACACAGCACTGGAGACCTGCAGACAAGAGAAGAAGAAAATCTGTAGTTTGGTGGTGGTTTTGTTTCAGTTTATTAAGCAGGGGGTGGTGCCTCCTTTGTGTTAAGGTTAGAGCCATAGAAAGATGGTATTTTGAATACACACGACAATAAAGTAAAACTTGAACTAACTGAATTAGTTGTGAAAGGCAATCAGACGAAGAGACACTATCAATGTGTAAGAGAAACTCCAAGGCTGCCAGCGTGTTCAAACTGCAAAACTTCCAGAACCATGCATCCACAGAGTACACACACACACATGGAGCTGGTAACTGAGGTATCCCACTAGGAGAGGAGACCGAACCAGGAGCAAGGCTCTGGCCAGGAGACAAACTAGAAGAGTCTTAGTGTTTTATAAAAGACAGGAACTCTTCAAGCCCAAGAATGCAATAACCACAATCCTTGTTTCCCTGATTCAGCCTCGTCCAGTCAAACTGCCCTCACCCAGACCAGACCCGATCAAGAGGCAGCAAAATAGCTTTCTACATCTGGTAGAAACGTTCTGGATCGACCTACTTGGGAATGTTTCTGAGTCTATTATTTCAGTACAGCCCCTGGTTATTGAACGAGTCTGAACCAGAGCTACAGAGATTCTATTCACAGCGCCTTCAACACCATAAGCAGATCGTTTTTTTACATTAATTTCAGGTCCGTTAAAACTTTGAACATAATTAGATGTAACGAGCAAGCCTTAAACGATCACCTCTAGACTTTTCTTTCTAACTTACACAGCATTCCATGTCACCATATGTTACAAACGACGGGCGTTAAGGAACGAAAGCAAGTCTGAACAGTGTGAGGTGATGTTTGGAAAATGGTGGGACTCGCTACACTTTGACAGGAAGAGGTTTAGGTCAGGAACCAGACAGGGGAGAGGAAATCACCGATACAAATGACTGGTCTCACAACAACAAACTCAAAGCTAAAAGTAACAAGTCGGAAGTTGTCCGGACTTTACAAATCTCTGAACGTTACAACAGCTGGATAAGAGGAGATCGACAGGTGAGGAGGGGTTGTGCAGGGAAGGGCTGTGTCTGAGGGGTTTGTCTGCCAACCTGGTTGCGATTACACTCTTTAGTTCAGGTGGAAAAACTCAAAAACACCAGGTTTCCAAGTTGCTCCAGGGCAAGTGTCTGTCCGGAACGTGGCAGTCCACTGCGAGATCCTCCCCTCTCAGGGTCCCGGGAGAATAACCAGTAGATCTGATCCCAGTCTCAGAGCCAAACATCCACAGCCAAATGCCAACTCAAAGTAGTTTGGGTTTCTGAACCTGTGGGATGGAGACTGAGAGCTTCCCCTCTGTGCTCCTCCCTCTTATACTGCTGCCTCTCACCCAACCAGATCTACTGGCTTGCCCAACACACACCCCCGCTCCAAACCTCACACATGCGCACGGCCCCTTCCTCAGGGCTTTCACTCGCATGTCTACCCCATCTCACGCCACAACACAGCTACCAAACTGTCAGATGCAATTTGTTCATCCGGGCAGAAAACAGGAACAAGAGAAAAAACTGTTCATAAACTCTGTGTGTGTCTCCGTTGCAGCGCCGGATGACATGACTGCTTTGACATGCCCAGTTCATCTCCAACTGTAGCTGATATCAGTAAATCCAGAGGGGTGGGTTCCTATTCCAGGACCGACCAGCCCTCATCCCGAGGAGGTCTGGAAAGATGGAGGGTCTGTAAGGACACTAGGAACCAGCGATGGTTCCTGTCTTATATAAACCCCTTCCATTCCACCGGACTAATACTGTTGTTCCAGTGCCATCCGTAGATATCCCAAAGGGATGATGTAATCTTTGTTTGCTTTGCATAATCACTGAGTCTTCCTCTACAGATGGTAAAAAAGTGCCTCGGCGTTCATTCTCCAGACCGCCTCTGGAAATTTTCAATCAAATACAATTTGTTGAGCAAAATACTAATAATATCTACCAATCAGATTTGAACATCTTGGTGTACTGAAGTGTTTCATGGCCGAGGAGCGTGGAACAGCACGGGAGCGAGTTCTGACCAGACATACAGTCTGTTTTTAACCTATTGCAGCTGTCAGTGTTGTGAAAAGAGATGATGGAACCTGAAAATGCTCAAACCATTATTTGCTACAGGAAATGTTTATTCCTCTTTTCTTTTCCTTTTTAAAGAGATTTCAACTACTAATAATCATGACTCGGATAAACTTTATAGGCTGCGTCCTGCGATAGCCTACTGCATCTGTCCTGCACTTTAACAGCCTGGCTAGCGATCTAGCTAGCTAACCTTCACACTCAGTGTGAACAATAGAACTAAGCAAACTAACATCCAACACGACACATACCAAAATAAACACAAGTTTAACAATAGAAACTTAAACAATGCTTCCGTCAACAAAATTACCCCCCCAACTGACCCCCGTTCTGTCCTACCACAAGCCATGCTGAAAACCAAGAGCACAGTTGCGACCCTACATGAACACCGGTGCGAATACAACATAAAAACTACATTTCCCATTAATGAGTAGTTTGAACCCATCCACCATAGAGGACCTCATTCAGATCAGTACAGAGGCCCCCTCCCTGGAAATGTTTGATGCCTCTAAAGGTGCTGAAAACTGGCTGTCAGCTGGTAAAAGATCAAGACTCACATGCTACAAAGTTTGGCCAAGCCAGTCAGTTTAAAACAATGTTACAACGAATACAAAAAAGTAATAATGACTATGTAATGAGTAAGTAAGAAACCAATCCTGTTTACGGTCAATTTTGTGTCATCGGTTCAATAGTCTAATAATAATGAAATGTTTTCAAAAACAGAAACTGACTGTGCCCCTAAAGTTTTTCACTTGGGGGCACATGTGCTCCAGCAAAAAACAAGTTAGTGTAGAGCCCTGCATGGACCTGATCCCATGAAAGACCTCCGTCCTCTGGCTGTTAAAGCTCCCGGCAAAGCAGGGGCTGATAAACAACCTTAAATAAGCTGATTGCTCTGGCGTCTCAGGAACAAGCCGATTAAGAAGAAGTGAATTAAGATCACACCTTTCTCTGGCGTTAGAAGGAGCTTCCACACTCCAGTCCGGACCACATGCTGGCAGGAGATAGAGATCAGCTGAAGCCCAGACACAGACAAGGTGCTGGAAAAGGCTCTCCATCAGGGAGTGACCCAACACCACACAGACTCAGGGAGTGACCTAACACCACACAGACTCAGGGAGTGACCTAACACCACACAGACTCAGGGAGTGACCTAACACCACACAGACTCAGGGAGTGACCCAACACCACACAGACTCAGGGAGTGACCCAACACCACACAGACTCAGGGAGTGACCCAACACCACACAGACTCAGGGAGTGACCTAACACCACACAGACTCAGGGAGTGACCTAACACCACACAGACTCAGGGAGTGACCTAACACCACACAGACTCAGGGAGTGACCTAACACCACACAGACTCAGGGAGTGACCTAACACCACACAGACTCAGGGAGTGACCCAACACCACACAGACTCAGGGAGTGACCTAACACCACACAGACTCAGGGAGTGACCCAACACCACACAGACTCAGGGAGTGACCTAACACCACACAGACTCAGGGAGTGACCTAACACCACACAGACTCAGGGAGTGACCCAACACCACACAGACTCAGGGAGTGACCTAACACCACACAGACTCAGGGAGTGACCTAACACCACACAGACTCAGGGAGTGACCCAACACCACACAGACTCAGGGAGTGACCCAACACCACACAGACTCAGGGAGTGACCCAACACCACACAGACTCAGGGAGTGACCTAACACCACACAGACTCAGGGAGTGACCTAACACCACACAGACTCAGGGAGTGACCTAACACCACACAGACTCAGGGAGTGACCTAACACCACACAGACTCAGGGAGTGACCCAACACCACACAAAGACTCCCAGTGTGATGGAACAGAGCCTTGTTAAATCAAGGCACAGTTTAAAAAGTCTTTCCTGGCAGTTCTGAACTTTAAAAGAAAAAACGCCCTAATTTTCATGGCATTTGTAAAGTTTCTTAGCAATTCAAAGAAAGTAAAGTAGAATTTGCAAGTCTTTATGTTCACACTTATATTTACATGGAAAGCTTTGTATTTGTGTTCTTAGATCAACATACCATCCATCGTCATCAATATATATTGGATTTTATAAATCAAGGAACTGGTGATCAAACTGCTAAAACCAACGCAAAGTGAAAATCTATGACAATCACATTCCATCTCTCCACATCAACAACTACAGGACAACACAGTTAATCCTGATGACACCACACCTACATACCAAGTCATGAAGTCAGCGCATTCACTCCTCATGATGACTCAGCAGTACATGTCCTGTATGGAGCTAGAAAGCTGACAAAAGTATCTGAATTTGAATGTGAAAGATCTGAATTATTTGTATGTCGAATTTCATAAAACTGAAATATTTTACTGTTGAACATATAATATCTGAATTATTTGTATGCCGAATTAAACAAAACAGAATTATTTTGATCCAGAAATACAAATATCTAAAATTCAGATTGCAGGAATTCGTATTCTTGAAATTCAGATTGCTGAAATACAGATTGCTGAAATTCAGATTCAGATTTTGTCTGAACTAGGCCAAAGGTGAAACAGCTTGCCTTCACAGGGAAAAATAGACGATTTCAGAACGACCAAACTTTACCTCAGAACAAACCGAGTTGCTAGTTGGAGGAAGACCCAGATCACACATACGTTTCTGGGATAGCACACATACGTCCCGATGTGTAGAAGATACGTCGGCAAGATCTAGTATGGCATTTGATCGAAACTGACTTCCAGACGATGTGTGGACGATGAATCAAATCACACCCGGCCGCACTACAGATATATCCTGTTAACCATAGATAACTCCTTATATCTATGCTGTTAAATACTATGTCCGATCTCTCAGACAGCAAATATTTCACTATCCATAACCGATCTGAAATGTCACTTAGGAAATGAACATAGCCTATAGGCTGAACATTGACTTTGATAGGAATAAGGACAATGGCGGAGCCAGGGGGTGGCCAGGGGTGGCCACGGCCACCCCCCGTAGAATCTCGGCCACCCCATTGGCCACCCCAAGCACCACATCAGAGCGGTTAAAAGTTTTGACGGCTGTGGAAAAATGCGGAACCTTTCTCGCACCACTAGTACACTGTCGGACACTTGTCGCCATAAACTGAGGACATCTCTACTATAAAATAGAGTACCTTACTGTCATTGCATATCTCTACAACCATTGTTCGACTCAGTCGTACAATACAAAAAAAAACAAATAGCAATCGGTAAATCAACACAGTTTAAAACCAAGTATGAATACAGAATAAGTGTATTCTTTTTTTTCACCTGAATTCCGAATAATGTTGAGATGTTTCCTATATGTGTCTTAAATAGCTCTGCATCGCCTGGTGAGACACATGCTTGCCACCCAAAAATTATCACTGGCCCCATCCTGGCCACCCCAATGGAAATTCCCTGGCTCCGCCACTGAATAAGGATCAATAAAGAACATTCTTGACCATCCAAAATTGGCTATTAGCAATACAGTAGCTAGCTAGCGTGACTTGATTTAACCTCTACCCAGACGCTCCCACGTTACCCCGCTCCTCATCTCCCTCCACTGGCTACCCATAACGGCCCGCATCAGATTCAAGACCCTGGTACTGACCTTCCGAGCAGTGAACGGGACTGCGCCCGACTACATCAAGTCTCTCCTGCAGCCTTACACCCCCACCCGCCACCTACGGTCTTCTTCAGACAACCGCCTGGTGGTCCCACCTCTCAAGACCGCCCGGTCCCAGCACAAGCTCTTCTCCTGCCTGGCACCCCAGTGGTGGAATCAACTCCCCACCTCCATCAGAGACACGGACTGTCTCTCCACCTTCAAGAGAAGGCTCAAGACGCACTTGTTCCGGGAGTACAATGGTACTTAGGAATGGTTTGCTGAATCCAACGCTAGTTCCCTCAAGGTTCACAATGACTCTTGCCTAGACTGTTGCTCTTGTTGGTTAGTGGTAGCTGATTTAAACTGTTGTATTCTTCTTTTTTAGTTAATCCTATTTTTATTGCTTTCCTACAGGTACACCTGCACTTAGAGATTAATGTTGTGTAATTTTAACTTATTTAAGTACATGCTCTTATGGTTTCTTCCCTTTAGCACTATTTTTTGGTTGTTCACAATATGTACTTCTTGTTTTTTGACTACCCGCAATGCTGTGGGGCTATCTTGTTGTTATTATCAGTGACCTATGCACTTTGTGAAGCTCTCTCTTGGAAGTCGCTTTGGATAAAAGCGTCTGCTAAATGAATAAATGTAAATGTAAACCTGTATTTTCTGTGTGGATGTAATCATTAAGAGACACAATTGAAATTCATGATTTTATATCAGGCTGGATGTTGATGCCATCAAGCTCTTAAAAGAACTCCAACACAGAAAAAGAGAACAACGGAACATAAGTTGTTCCGCGTCTTCCATCGGTCTCCGCCGCCCTCCGACTGTCTCGACTCACTTGGTAACAGTAACTGCCGATTTTGGCAGAGGAGAAGACACAAGTTTTTACAAGTTTCATAAGCACTTGCTCCATACTCTTCCTCCAATGAGCAACTCTTCGTTTTTGTTCTGAGGTCAAATTCGGTCAGAAAATGTCTAGATTCGGTCGTTCTGAAATAGTCTACTTTTCCCTGTGAAGGCAAACAGTTTCACTTTTGGCCTAGTTCAGACAAAATCTGAATTTCCGCAATCTGAATTTCCGCAATCTGAATTTCAAGAATCTGAATTCACGCAATCTGAATTTCAAGAATCTGAATTCCTGCAATCTGAATTTTAGAAATGTGTATTTCTGGATCAAAATAATTCAGTTTTGTTAAATTCGGCATACAAATAATTCAGATATTATATATTCAACAGTAAAATATTTCAGTTTTATGAAATTCGACATACAAATAATTCAAATCTTTCACATTCAAATTCAGATACTTTTGTCAGCTTTCTAGCTCCATAGTCCTGCTGGCAACAGAAGGAACTGAGGACGCCTGGGCCTGCAGACCTCTCCTCACAGCTAGCTAGCACTACCTCCTTACAACAGCAGTCACAAGAAGACATGACTGGGAGCCACCTGACACCTGCGCCAGCCTCTACCTGGGTGCTGCTCGTAGAGAGTCCATGTCGACACGTTGGTAAACACGCAGTGCGTCTTTCAGATGCTTTCGTTTGCCGATTGTGGGAAAGCGACAGCAGATCACGTTCAGTGTTGAGGAGAAACCGATCCAGATTGAGCATTAAGGGATATTTGCAAATGAATCAGTCGATATTTGACCACATAATACTCTTTCAGGGAACGTAGAGGCGGTTCCTCTGGTTCAGGAAGAAGAAGGCCTCAGCTTGGCTTTCAGAGCACAGAGCCAGAGCGGTCTCAAACACACAGGATGGGAGGGAGGGAGGGAGCAACTCTCCACATATATAACCTCATTATCATCCCGTCATTCAACGCTAGCCCTTACTGCACCAGTCGTGTGAGTATTCACTAATCACAGCGTCACACTAAGCTATTAGCCAATGGCAGGCTGTCTGTGCTCCTTCAGCCCGCCCCCCTCCCCACCCCCCCCCGGAGCAGGGGGTCTCCGCTGGGTGCATCCTTACGCTGGAGAGGCGAGCTAGAAAGTCGGTCGCTAGGCGATTGAGCCGCCAGCAGCTGTGCGGGTGCCGTCACCGCTCAACACTAATCTGCCCTTGCTGCCTCCCATCTGATAGGCCAGTCTCTGGCTACATCACTCCATTAAATCACTGGCCGGACAGAGGATTGCACAACTGCACAGTCATCCTGAAGCTGGGTTTAAGACCCTCCCCCGCATCAGACATGACTGTAGCATGTGTGCGTGTGTGTCTGTGAGCACGCTAGCGCTTCCATGGTTTCCTAACATGGAACATTGGCATCCAGGAATCCCAGTTCCCATGATGCCGTTTGCACCTCTGACATTGGAGAGAGGGCCTCTATTAACCTCACAGGCCCCAGTCCCACAAAATGGCTGTTCAATTAGGTTCAGGAGGATGAGATTCCCTGGCCAATTGTGGGATTTGACACCTTCAACGCCTTAGAAAACCCCCCAAATCAACCTGATTTACACACAAGTCTTTTGTGTTTCCTCCGACACCCTGATGAGATTGGACACCTCCCTTGTTGTCGGAGGAGTGTACAAACAGCAGGACGACCAATGATGTGACTGGTCCCACCTCTCAGGGCACTGGTCACACCTCTCAGGGCACCGGTCTCACCTCTCAGGGCACCGGTCTCACCTCTCAGAGCACCGACAGACACATACTCAACTGGTGGAGAGGTCTACTACTACAGCCCACACACACTGCAGCGGACAGGAGCAGCCAGCGAGGCAGCAAGAGATGAAGAGCTTCCTTCCATGATGGAACAGAGTGTCCTCAGGGCAGTTCAGGGTCACACACACACACACACAACCCGGAGACACACACCCAGGACCCAGAGACACCAGCACACTGCTCCAGAAAACACAGAGTATGAGCAAACTAGGGCATGTTTTAGGGACATTCAGGCATGTAACATGTCAGATTTACATGTAACATGTCAGATTTACAGGAAAACTGTTTATACGACTGTTTATACTACAGCCAGGCCAGACGTGTCATCGGGCCAGCAACCACCACCAGCACCAGCACCAGCAACCACCAGCAGAACCAGCAGACACTGCTCGACACACCCTCTGGGCGCCCCTTTACGAGACCAGTTCATATTTAATAGTCTTTGTTCTCTACCCGCTTCCAATTCAGCGGTGAGTATCCAGCTGCTGCCCTCTGGCTACTGCTAGATGTGCGTGAAAGTCGTGGACAGTTGAATTAACGAAACTCTAACTCGCCCCGTCAAACTAACAGTTTCAATAGATGATGGAAATATTATAGGGAGCGAACGTAAAATAGAAAGAGAACATTTGAAGTTTCAAGGACTAGTCATTAGTTTTTGTTCTCCATCAAACTGAACTTAAACATTTGCAAGTCTAAAAATGGTGCCAAAGGATTCCTAAATGTTTATACCATACTTTGATATATTAGACAGACAACAGCTGAAGATACATTTTACATACATTTCAACAATCCCAATTTTGTCAGATAATTTGATCAAAGTTAGTTCTTTTAAGAGTATATATCCACCCATGCACCCCACAACTCAATATCAATTCAAACATGTCGTGGTAAGTCAGTGTGACCACAATACATTTGACCTATAGCTCAGTAAGAGTGCGTTTGTTCAACAGAATCCGACAATTGGTCAAAGACTAAGAATTTCAAATTGCTAATTACTTTTTAAATTAGAGGATATGTTGGGCAAACATGTAATTAAAGGTAGCAGTTAAACCTTACCTGCAAACGTGCTCGGTTTGAGCTCGTTAATGTGTTCCCAAGCAAGCTGAGAAGTAAAAGCACACAATGTTCATGTGGCAGACTATATAGGAACCCTGTCCTATAGACACATGAAGGGGGTGGGAGCTGCACGAGCCATTGAGCACACGCGCCAGTTGGGTGTGCATGTTAAACGTGTGCAGTGTTATCGTCTCGTGAGCGATATATGCAGTTTGTATTTGGTTTTCCTTAGTTTCATGAAATCATAACCTTTGACCATAATCCGTTTTAATAGTGGGGTTTCCAAACGTAAGAAAAGGTCAATACAATTTTTGGGAATGCACACTTGGCCCCAGAGACAATTCGTAACGTCAACCTTTGTAAAAAAAAAAAAGGTTTTTCCGCTTTTTATTCTTGAACTCCTCGATTATTTCGATTCGTTTCGTTCAGAGACAGTTAGACGTGACCCAGTGTGCAGATGTTGATGTAAATATTGTAAGTGCACGTGTAGCTCAGTCTCACTGGCTGCTTGATATGACATCGACCCCTCGCAGCCATATGATCTGCGTATTGAGCTGGAAGGTTGGTGGTGTTGTCAACACGAACCTTATACAAACCGCTGAACTCTGCCCCAGTCTCCTATACATCTCCAAGGCTTGTTGACTCCCCTTCACGTACAGGATCTTCTTCCAGCCCCCTATAACTGGAACTTACCCTTAGTTTGGTGTTTTGTGGAGTAGAGAGCGCCCCCTGCTGGGAACACAAGCCGCTTTAGCTGATTTCAGGAACTGACATAAACGGTTTATGCTGGTCTGACAGCTTAGCTCTGGGTGGACGCTGCCCCCTACTGGAGAGGAACCAGAACAGCACCTCTGTCTAGGCCCTGATGCTGCTAGCGTCTGGGCTGGTGTCCCACCATCTGGAGTCCCAACATCATGTGATCCCATCAGATTGACCTACCAGGGCTTGGGTGTGCACACCAAGGTGTAGGTGTAGGTCAGCTACACGGTAGGACAAATTGGACACAGTCGACCACCTCAGAGCCTAGACCAGGTTTTTGAGCAGGTGGAGCTGAGACCTGTCTTCTGACCTGTCTAATCTTTTGTACCTTAGCCGCATTCAGCTCATCACCCATCACAACACTCTCATACAAGCATTACAGCTCATCACCCATGTAAAATGTATATTTGTAGTGATGTGTAAGATACACACAATATTAAGAATGCAGTCAAACTGACTATTTTTTGATCATTTTATTCAAGAACATACATAACATTTGAATTCAAAGCTTCCTTCTTTTACAGAACATTATTTAATAAAACAAACAACAGAACATTTTCATCAGATTTAACAAATGATTACGTTCACATTATACATTTTATCTGGGTTGGATTTGGACTGTTTACCTAAAATGTGAATTATTGATAATCTTTTAACTGTTTCTAAATGTCAAGATCTCATGTTGGTACAGTTTTTTAAAACATTTTGGTTTGAATTAGAATATTAATATCAATATTACATGTAAAAAACTATAAGAGAGAGTGGCAAAACCCCTTCTCCCCTTAAACATTTTAGAAACACACTTTAGCTGCCTTATGATGCTATTTTGGTTTTAAAAGTAAATTTAAAATCCAAAATGTAGGAAAATATTTATGATATTCAGCAGTTAAAAAAAACGGGATTAGTTAAAATGGACGGAAGTCATTTTCTGAACATGGATATGGATGAACCCCCCCCACCACCCGGAACAGCTTTTATACATCAAGTGTAAGCCCACAATGAACTATAAATGATATTTAAATTTAATATAAAACTTGGTAAAAAATACTTATTTTAAACTGTACAGTCACCAAGTACACAGCAAGATCAACCGTTCCTTATTTGGCGTCGCCAGTTGCCTCAACTTTTGGTGCCTGTGAGTGAAGGAGACACAAGTTACTCAGTAATAATAGTAGCCCTCAGAGGTTCTGCTTAAACACACAGGACTCCTACACAGCACATACTAGGTATCATCATCAATCAATATCTTCATCAAGTAATCAACATAACTTGAAATGGACTGAACGTCTATAGCAGAAATGCATTTAGCATTATAAAACAAGGTGTTCTACACCACAGTAGCAGTCTCTCTGAGAGAACCAGGGTGTGCTACCACAGTAACAGACTCAATGAGAG
Organism: Hypomesus transpacificus; assembly: GCF_021917145.1. Lineage (NCBI taxonomy): Eukaryota > Metazoa > Chordata > Actinopteri > Osmeriformes > Osmeridae > Hypomesus > Hypomesus transpacificus. The sequence goes on along the minus strand of NC_061061.1, from coordinate 1,174,499 downwards.
GACATGGGGGTTACATATCACAGTAACAGTGAGAGGACCAGGTGGTTATACATCACAGTAACAGTGAGAGGACAGAGATGTTATATATCACAGTAACAGGGAGAGGACAGAGATGTTATATATCACAGTAACATGGAGAGGACAGAGATGTTATATATCACAGTAACAGGGAGAGGACAGAGATGTTATATATCACAGTAACAGGGAGAGGACATAGATGTTATGTATCACAGTAACAGCGAGAGGACAGAGATGTTATATATCACAGTAACACACCTGGTCTGACTTGGTATCCCCGTTCTCAGCTGGGCTCTTCTTTCCTTTGGGCTTCAGAAATAAACCAGTAAATACACTACATTACTAATGTCTGCTTTAGATACACTACATTACTAATGTCTGCTTTAGATACACTACATTACTAATGTCTGCTTTAGATACACTACATTACTAATGTCTGCTTTAGATACACTACATTACTAATGTCTGCTTTAGATACACTACATTACTAATATCTGCTTAAACAGGCCCTGAACAGGGCTGAACAGGACTAAGGCCTACTATCAACTGACCCTACATCACCTGAACAGGGCTAAGGCCTACTATCAACTGACCCTACATCACCTGAACAGGGCTAAGGCCTACTATCAACTGACCCTACATCACCTGAACAGGGCTAAGGCCTACTATCAACTGACCCTACATCACCTGAACAGGGCTAAGGCCTACTATCAACTGACCCTACATCACCTGAACAGGGCTAAGGCCTACTATCAACTGACCCTACATCACCTGAACAGGGCTAAGGCCTACTATCAACTGACCCTACATCACCTGAACAGGGCTAAGGCCTACTATCAACTGACCCTACATCACCTGAACAGGGCTAAGGCCTACTATCAACTGACCCTACATCACCTGAACAGGGCTAAGGCCTACTATCAACTGACCCTACATCACCTGAACAGGGCTAAGGCCTACTATCAACTGACCCTACATCACCTGAACAGGGCTAAGGCCTACTATCAACTGACCCTACATCACCTGAACAGGGCTAAGGCCTACTATCAACTGACCCTACATCACCTGAACAGGGCTAAGGCCTACTATCAACTGACCCTACATCACCTGAACAGGGCTAAGGCCTACTATCAACTGACCCTACATCACCTGAACAGGGCTAAGGCCTACTATCAACTGACCCTACATCACCTGAACAGGGCTAAGGCCTACTATCAACTGACCCTACATCACCTGAACAGGGCTAAGGCCTACTATCAACTGACCCTACATCACCTGAACAGGGCTAAGGCCTACTATCAACTGACCCTACATCACCTGAACAGGGCTAAGGCCTACTATCAACTGACCCTACATCACCTGAACAGGGCTAAGGCCTACTATCAACTGACCCTACATCACCTGAACAGGGCTAAGGCCTACTATCAACTGACCCTACATCACCTGAACAGGGCTAAGGCCTACTATCAACTGACCCTACATCACCTGAACAGGGCTAAGGCCTACTATCAACTGACCCTACATCACCTGAACAGGGCTAAGGCCTACTATCAACTGACCCTACATCACCTGAACAGGGCTAAGGCCTACTATCAACTGACCCTACATCACCTGAACAGGGCTAAGGCCTACTATCAACTGACCCTACATCACCTGAACAGGGCTAAGGCCTACTATCAACTGACCCTACATCACCTGAACAGGGCTAAGGCCTACTATCAACTGACCCTACATCACCTGAACAGGGCTAAGGCCTACTATCAACTGACCCTACATCACCTGAACAGGGCTAAGGCCTACTATCAACTGACCCTACATCACCTGAACAGGGCTAAGGCCTACTATCAACTGACCCTACATCACCTGAACAGGGCTAAGGCCTACTATCAACTGACCCTACATCACCTGAACAGGGCTAAGGCCTACTATCAACTGACCCTACATCACCTGAACAGGGCTAAGGCCTACTATCAACTGACCCTACATCACCTGAACAGGGCTAAGGCCTACTATCAACTGACCCTACATCACCTGAACAGGGCTAAGGCCTACTATCAACTGACCCTACATCACCTGAACAGGGCTAAGGCCTACTATGTATTTAAGTATTTCACTACTTCCATCTATGCTGACTCTGAGGCAGACAGAGAAACACACTACTGATTCTGAGGCAGACAGAGAAACACACTACTGACTCTGAGGCGGACAGAGAAACACACTACTGACTCTGAGGCGGACAGAGAAACACACTACTTCCTGGAGGATAAACTGATCTGAGTTTGCGTCCCACCTTTGGTGCAGCTTTGTCCTTCTTCGGCTTCGGGGCTGGTTTGGCAGCTGTAGGTTTCTAAAACATTAAATAAACATGTGTAAGTTACACGCATATTTACTACATTTCAGTGCAAAGCAATCCATGAAAATATAATGAGTCTTCACAAACAAAATTATTCACAAACACACAGCCTATAGACAACTGCTTCAACATTCTAAACATGATGCTGATATCAGCGAACATTCTAAACATGATGCTGAATTCAGCGAACATTCTAAACATGATGCTGACACAGAGCCGCTGGCACATGTGTGGTGAGCATGCATTTGCCCCACTACTTTTCAAAGTGGTAGGGCCTTGCCCCACCTCTTTCCACTCAGCTGAGTATTGAGCGCATTCAATGTATCTACTATTAAAAGACGTTCTTTCTTCTTGCAATTGAACAAGTTGATAAAATACTTCTCCAAATTTTGGCCCGTCTACTCTTGACTATAAGAAACTACTTCAAACGCTGACTGCAATAAGTGATGCACCTGTCAGTCACAGTGATCTCCTAGCTACAGCCAACCCTGGCCCAGAGGCAGAGCATCGACCACCCCTCTCAACAACTCATTACTGCTAACGCCATCGAGCATAGACTGTATTAAAAAACGAGTCAGTGCAGATAGTTCCCAAAATTTACCCCACCACTTTTGGACCTGTGGTGCCACCTCTGTGCTGACATCAGCGAACATTCTAAACACGATGCTGATATTCAGCGAACATTCTAAACATGATGCTGACATCAGCAAACACAGTTAAAACTTTGAAGGAACTTACAGCTGACAACCGTGCAGAGCGTCTGGAAGGCTGAGAGCAAAAGAAAGAAAGAAAAACAGTCAATTAAAAGTGTAAAAGTTACTCAAATGTGACTCAAACATATTAGATGATGAATCACAGCTTCAACAACACTTACCTCCTCCTTGCTCTTGGCTCCATCAGCCTGTTCAGAAAAAGAAGAGAAAAAACATTTTGTTTTGAATTAGGTTGGGGGAGAAAAAGTGACAGGAGTGTAAAGTACTGACTTAATCAGTGTTTGTTTACAGTGAGACTATGGACTAACCTACACCCTAGGCCAACAGGCCTTTGTACAAACTGACATTATGAGTCTAAGCCAAACAAGTGCACATCCCAAAGGAACACTTGCAACAATTGTTTATAAAGCCTGTTTATAAACATAACGACTATAATGACGTAATCAGACCGGCAAGTCGAGCTTTCCTGGAACAACTTCCGCTAATGCATGGTTTTGGCTCAGCTTTTTCTACAAGAACTTCCCGCGCTTATTCAAATTCAAATCTTGCTGTCATGACGACGTAACGCGCTTGACAGTTCGGTTCCTTTGTTTGCGTCAGCGCGCGTCGGACAGCTGTCATGAGATTACCATGTAGCAAATCTTTCCATCATCTTGTTGTGTGTTTTTAATGATCGTGTACGTAGGTATCCCCCCTCCTTCCACGTTTCCCACTCGCTGTTATAATTCAACAGAGGCTGATCTGATCGCGTCGTAGTTTGAACGACAACCAGATCCCCGCTGCAGGCAATGGCTATGCTTATCCCAATCGTGATGCGCAATTACGCATTGGTTGAGGATCTAGATCCATCTTAAGGTCTGGGGTAGAATATGAAATATTATGCCGTCAGTAATCACATGCCCCGAGTATGTATCTTAGAGCTACAGTTTAGCATGTTATATGCACATAGTCAGCTAACTTGCTTCCTAGTTGAAGACGGAAATAGGTTTCCCGCATATTTTCTTAATTTCTTGGAGGTTCACTTCTGGGCCTTAACTTCTGCCGTAAACATACAAAACCACGAGCTTTAGTTTCTCATTTTATTACATTTGTACATAATTATTGTCGAAAAGGAATGCGGTGTTGAAAACAATAAATATTTGGTAGAAAGTTCAGTTCAAGATGCGCATCACTGGCACAATCTGTCAAGCACGGAGTCAATCAAGGGGAAGCAGGGCGCGAGAATTGTCCTCGCCTAGAGACAGGTCACTTAACGAGCTAGCAAGCAAGTTTAAGATACATATACTTGATAAAAAATTATATTCATATAATTGCACTGCTTCAGGACTACTTTAGTATGTTGGCTAGCCGATTTGTTAAGTCGAAAACTTGTTAAATTCAAGGATGTCATCTGAAACGCTTGACCGCCATGTCTGCGATGACGTTCTTCTGATGCAAAATACAAACGGAATGCAACATACTCTGGCTAAAATACATGGCGGAGAATTTACCTAGCATTTTGTTAGTAAAAAAAAAACATTCTTACCTTTCTTTTGGGCATGTTGATTACAGTTTTGGAGTCGAAGTAGTAATTAAAAAAACTGTGTACCAAGAAGTTGTTTTTTCGCAAAGGGCTATGTGTGTCACAACGTGCCTTGTGTGCAAGTACAATGGTGAATGTTTAAGGCGACAGAAGGTTTATTAGTTTTTATATTGAAATATAAGATCGAAACCGGTTTGATCCAGTTCTGTATTTTGAAGCCAGGCATTGGATACAAATAAAACCACATGTTTGCAGGCGTCACCAATTTCTTAAAGTGACAGTGTACTCAATATTGAGATCAAGATGGCGTAGTTTTTCAAAATAGTTTTATGAATCATACAAGGAAAATGTATAATGAATGATATCGTTCCTGGCAGTTTGAACCAGATTAAACAAAACGATTGACAATGTGTGAAAAAAAGTATATTGGTTTTGAATGATAAAATTTAATATTTGAATGCGAGCTAATTTCTTTTTTGAATTCTTAATGTTTAATGAAAGTGCATTTCAATTAACATGACTGTGTTGAATTAAATACATTATTGTATGTTTAATTACATGTCAATATTAAAATAAAACTGGAGAAAGTATTTCACTAATGCAATTGTGTGACCTTACAATACATGGTAACTAGTAATCTATGGAGTCTGGTGAAAGTGTTGAAACCCCCGTGTCAAAAACCAGATGCTGGTCTATTACTATACCAGCCTGGTCAGGGATCTGTTACTGTACCAGCCTGGTCAATGATCTGTTACTGTACGAGCCTAGTCAGGGGCCTGTTACTGTACCAGTCTGGTCAGGGGTCTGTTACTGTACCAGCCTAGTCAGAGGTGTGTTACTGTACCAGCCTGGTCAGGGGTCTGTTACTGTACCAGCCTAGTCAGAGGTGTGTCACTGTACCAGCCTAGTCAGAGGTGTGTTACTGTACCAGCCTGTTCTGGGGCCTTTTACTGTACCATCCTGGTCATGGGTGTGTTACTGTATCAGCCTGGTCAGAGATCTGTTACTGTACCAGCCTGGTCAGGGGTCTGTTACTGTACCAGCCTAGTCAGGGGTGTGTCACTGTACCAGCCTGTTCAGGCTGTGTGTCACTGTACTAGCCTGTTCAGGGGTCTGTTACTGTACCAGCCTGGTCAGGAATCTGTCACTGTACCAGCCTGCTCAGGGGTCTGTTACTGTACCAGCCTGGTCAGGGATCTGTTACTGTACCAGCCTAGTCAGGGGCCTGTTACTGTACCAGCCTAGTCAGGGGTCTGTTACTGTACCAGCCTGGTCAGGAATCTGTTACTGTACCAGCCTGTTCAGGGGTCTGTTACTGTACCAGCCTGGTCAGGAATCTGTTACTGTACCAGCCTGTTCAGGGGTCTGTTACTGTACCAGCCTGGTCAGGAATCTGTTACTGTACCAGCCTGTTCAGGGGTCTGTTACTGTACCAGCCTGGTCAGGGATCTGTTACTGTACCAGCCTGTTCAGGGGTCTGTTACTGTACCAGCCTGGTCAGGGGCAGGGCCCGCAACTAACCTTTTTCCTCACTGTCCCAGTACCGTCCCAAAGTGCAAAATTAACCATCCCAAACTAAACTTGGCCTGTCCCAAAATGAAAATTATTGTTTTTGCATTTTGCCATTCTGACAAGGGTCTTGATTATTTGCAACACTATTTTAGTAATCCATACAGTCGTGGGGCTCAAATCAATATCTGAATTTCAATGTGAATACATACACAATAGAATACACAATTTTCTTGCTTCTTTCATGGTGTGGCTAACACAGTTCTTGGTGTGGCTAACACAGTTCATGGTGTGGCTAACACAGTTCTTGGTGTGGCTAACACAGTTCTTGGTGTGGCTGTAGTAGATAAGTTTCTAAAGGTTTTTAAAACCTGATGGGGGGTAAAAGTTTTGAAAGGTTGAAAAAATATTTTTGAAATCATTATTTAACAAAAATGTTTTGAAAAAGGTTTCCGAAAGTAAAAATTAGTGCTGTCAGTTTAACGCGTTATTAACGGCGTTAACGTAAACCCAAATTAACGGCGTCAATTTTTTTATCGCGCGATTAACACTCTTTTTGACCTAGCAAACTTTGTAGTTTTTTTTCACATTCTGTTGCAACAACCACTGACGTTAGAAAAACTACAATACCACACCGGATCTAGCTAGACCGGAAACAAAGCAACAGGCACGCCACACCCACTTGTTTGGGCTTGCGAGCCGGCTAAACAGTCGTAGCAGAGCCCGTTTACGGATATTAGACATTCTCTGGTAGTAGGCTAACGTTATGTTTTGAGTTGATTGCCAGCGCCAGACGCCGAAATGGATGCCAATAAGATTCTGAATGGAAAGTTTACTTTTAAAAGGTTGCCAAATGGTTCCATTGACAAGAACAAAGTGATCAGTGTGTTCTGTCGTTGTGAACTGAGCCGGAGGGAATGAGCTATCATCGCAGCACGTTGTGGAGTCGAAAATATAATTTTGATGGCACACAGCCAAGCACACAGCTGATGCGAATTCTCCGCCTGCTCGTCAAAGCCAGGCGATTGCAATGTTGTTTTCAATTTAAAAAAAAACATTTGCACAAAGCAATCCGAACCACTTTTCCATGTCGATAAGAGCATCACAATTTGAAAAAAGAATGGATGAAAAAGAAATCAAGGGACATTTAAAATAGATACAAATGCGCGATTAATTGAGATTAATCGCGAGTTAACTATGGCATTAATGCGATTAATCGCGATTAAATATTTTAATCGTTTGACAGCTCTAGTAAAAACATTTTATACAAAAAGTTTCAAAAGGTTGAAAATTTATTTGCACTTTCTTTTTAAAAATAGGGTTGCATCATTGATGAGTACTTGATGAGGACTCTACTAAAGCAGCACGCTAGTAGACAAAGGTGAATGCTGCCGTGTACCAGTGTCTACCACACTACTGAACAACAGACATATCAACTTAACCAGATCTTTTCTGTTTATTAGACTTATTTCGACTAAATACATAAATATTCCACATAAACTATAGCCCCATAGGGGTAGAAATTGCGCTCTCATCTTTGTACAAATAATTTATACAACATCCCCCCTTCTCCAGAGGCCTTGTTGGAAGATGCGGGTGGCGAGAGGAGTGTTCAAATCCAGCCATGTTGATGTGAGTCAGGGTTCTCCAGGTCAGAGTTCCCCGGGTCAGGGTTCCTGGGGTTTCTAGCCCTGTGCTGCGAGGGTGCTGAGGCTGGTGAAGAACAAGTCTCTCTTGAGCTGCAGTGCTCCCAGAAAGCTCTCCACCCTCTCCTCCCGGCTGGCCGTGTAGCTCCGCACGGCTTCCTGTCTTCTCTGTGCGTCCAGGGGCCCACCCTTCCCATGATGCACCAGGAGCTGTGCATCCAGGGGCCCGTCCTTCCCATGATGCACCAGGAGCTGGGACACGCAGGCTCGGTCCGCCTCCAGCTGCCAAAGACTCTGCTCCTCCAGGTGGAGTTCTCTGGCCTTCTGCAACACACACACATACACACACAGGCAGGCATGCACAAAGACATACATTAGCTATTCACAGTGTTCAGCATCACACACACATTCCCTCAACAGGAAAGTGACTATATTTCTGTCTTTAGACTGAATTGTGTCTCCTTTCACCACAATGCTGGAATGGTTTCCATAAATACAGCAGTTGCTATTAGTGTGTCTCAGGTATGCAGGTGTGTTCAACATTCCCTCCACAGACCTGGATAGATCTGTAGTTGAACTGGTACTGCAGGATTGCCTCACACAGGTTCCAGAAGGAGTACTCAGGCCACAGCACGGTCTGGAACACCAGGCAGGAGTGGGAGGTCTGCAGAACATGTTTACACTACAACATTACCTCACGTAACACTACAGTCTGCAGAACATGTTTACACTACAACATTACCTCATGTAACACTACAGTCTGCAAAACATGTTTACACCACAATATTACCTCACGTAACACTACAGTCTGCAGAACATGTTTACACTACAACATGACTTCACGTAACACTACAGTCTGCAGAACATGTTTACACTACAACATGACTTCACGTAACACTACAGTCTGCAGAACATGTTTACACCACAACATTACCTCACATAACAATACAGTCTGCAGAACATGTTTACACCATAACATTACCTCACGTAACACTACAGTCTGCAAAACATGTTTACACTACAACATTACTTCACGTAACACTACAGTCTGCAGAACATGTTTACACTACAACATTACCTCACGTAACACTACAGTCTGCAGAACATGTTTACACTACAACATTACTTCACGTAACACTACAGTCTGCAAAACATGTTTACACCACAATATTACCTCACGTAACACTACAGTCTGCAGAACATGTTTACACCATAACATTACCTCACATAACACTACAGTCTGCAGAACATGTTTACACCACAACATTACCTCACGTAACACTACAGTCTGCAGAACATGTTTACACTACAACATTACCTCACGTAACACTACAGTCTGCAGAACATGTTTACACCATAACATTACCTCACGTAACACTACAGTCTGCAGAACATGTTTACACCACAACATTACCTCACATAACACTACAGTCTGCAGAACATGTTTACACCACAACATTACCTCACGTAACTAGTGTTGCTTTCGTCAATGAAACGCATGAGACGCAACGTAAATGCTGGTCATGTGACGATGACAATAATTAAAGGTATAATGCAATATTGTTGACCAATAAAAACGAGACTAAATGTGGTTTACAAAATATAAACTATGCAAAGTTGCATCATCAGTCGCATTATCAGAGTGTCTTCCGTGTCTGGAATGGACGTGTTCTTGAGTCTATAAAATAACAATAATATAAGATAACCTTGTTTGAAATGGGTTTGGCAATAAAATGTTCTTTGTTTCGTCTATACTACTAGGTACTTGTACTATATTGACTGGGTTAAATAGAATTGCATTACTAAAAAGAAACGAAAATACAATTTTCATTGACCAAAACTAGACTAAAATATGATCAGTTTTTGTTGACTAAAACTAGACGGAAATAGTCATGTAAAATTCAGACTAAAATAAGTAACTAAAATTACTATACTAAAACTAAAATTAAAACGGACCGCCAAAAACAACACTGCACCTAACACTACAGTCTGCAGAACATGTTTACAGTTTACTCATTTATCAGACACTTCGATCTGGAGTGAGGGTACAGCAGGAAATCAAGGCTCAGAAGTGCACAGTTCTAACAATATTTAGGTGGTTAAGAGTCAAGGAGTGATCTACGTTTACTGGGCAACATCTCAGCAACACAACATTACCTCATGTAACACAGGATACAGTATGAGCAGTTGATAAGCATCATTAGTATGTCAGGTCTACATTATAAAGGTGGTTAGGGCTGGAGGAAGATACTTGTGTTAGTCCTTGTGTTAGTCCTTGGAGGATAAACAGGAAGTTGTTACCTGCCAGAGCAGGAAGTCGCTGAGGCGGACCTCTCCTGAGGTCCTGATCAGCAGGTCAGGGTTGGGGGAGTTTCTGCTGTACAGACACTGGCTCAACAGGCCCTCCGACACGTCGCTACACAAAAACAATCATGGGTTTGATTTAAAGATCCTGCAAAGCAAATTCCATGATTTGCTTCTCAGTACATTATATACGTGTGAAATTAGTTCCTGAAAGCATGTGCAAAGCGAGAAAACTTTGTCGCACTGAAATGTGGAGTTAGACCGTTGAACAGTCTCTCTTCCGTTTTCAGCTCAGGTTTTGTATAGGCGGAACCAAAACCTAACCTATCCACGTCACAGCGACCTATCTACGTTAGATCACAGCTGGTTACATTCTGTTACTCAGCTGGTACGATGCAAAGACAAAGTAATTAACACATAAAACACTCAGAAACTGCAGGTATGGCTGTTCTGATATCTGCAATTGATTTAGTTAGTGTTGCTGTAAATTCAATAAATTCAAGGGGGCGGAGCTCCAGCTCCTTCAGACGACACGCCCCCCCAGTCTCAAGCAGAGAAGACTGATGATTTTCTCACGATTTCAAAGCCACATTTAACATACTTTTTCATTCGAATTTGGATGGGTAGTAAACAACACATTCTTCTGTGGTGTGATAAACTTAAAACCTATTTTCAATTCCACTTTACAGGATCTTTAAAACGACGTACAGGAGGTTTGAACCTGACATTTTATTTTATTGTATATTTTATTTTATTGTATATTTTATTTAAATTGTATTCCACTTAGTATTGCTAGTTTATGTATCCTTAGTATAGTTAGACCATATATCTAAATTTAAGATTCCTATATGTTTATTGTATGCACCTTCCTGCCAAAGCAAATTTCTTGTCTGTGCAAACTTTCATGGCGAATAAATCCCTTTCTGATTCTGATTTTCTGATTTCTGACAGCTTTTGTTCTGCAATCAAATGCTCTAGAAAAGCTGTACCCATGTTCTACCACTGAGCTATACCCATCCCCATGTTCTACCACTGAGCTATATCCATCCCCATGCTCTACCACTGAGCTATAACACTGAGCTATACCCATCCCCATGTTCTACCACTGAGCTATACCCATCCCCATGTTCTACCACTGAGCTATACCCATCCCCATGCTCTACCACTGAGCTATACCCATCCCCATGCTCTACCACTGAGCTATACCTAACCCCATGTTCTACCACTGAGCTATACCCATCCCCATGTTCTACCACTGAGCTATACCCATCCCCATGTTCTACCACTGAGCTATACCCATCCCCATGTTCTACCACTGAGCTATACCCATCCCCATGTTCTACCACTGAGCTATACCCATCCCCATGTTCTACTACTGAGCTATACCCATCCCCATGTTCTACCACTGAGCTATACCCATCCCCATGTTCTACCACTGAGCTATACCCATCCCCATGTTCTACCACTGAGCTATACCCATCCCCATGTTCTACCACTGAGCTATACCCATCCCCATGTTCTACCACTGAGCTATACCCATCCCCATGTTCTACCACTGAGCTATACCCATCCCCATGTTCTACCACTGAGCTATACCCACCCCCGAGTTCTACCACTGAGCTATACCCATCCCCATGTTCTGCCACTGAGCTATACCCATCCCCATGTTCTACCACTGAGCTGTACCCATCCCCATGTTCTACCACTGAGCTATACCCATCCCCATGTTCTACCACTGAGCTATACCCAGTGCCAGCTGAGGCAGGGTGTGTCTTGGCAGAGGCAGCTGAGGCAGGGTGTGTTGGCAGAGGCAGCTGAGGCAGGGTGTGTGTTGACAATGGGAGCTGAGGCAGGGTTGGCAGTACCTGGACTTGAGGAGGCCCTGCTCCACCCCCCAGGCCATCTCCCGGACGGCGTTGGTGATCTCGTACCTCGAGGTGTAGGCAAAACACACGTTCAGGAAGCATCTGGAGGAGGCGGAGTTCACATCATGTTTACTTACTTACTCACACATCATGTAAGTAGTACTTACATGACATTTCACTGCAATGTTTTTTTTTTGTGCTTTTCATATTATATCCTTGTGTATATTGGTGTTTTTGTGTATGTGTGGTATAAGCTATTGCATGCTTAAATTTTCCTTGGGAGGGACAAAGAAAGATTATTTCTGTCTTTTTTTCTTTCGATTGACCAGACTACCTCTGGGTCAGCCAAACAGCACCTCTTCTTCATCTTGAGGTGCTTGTGAGCGCAGCGTGGGAGCTTCCGGTCTGTGCAGGAAGCATGTCTGGGGTGAGAGGAGGCACGTACTTGTTGTGCGTCCTGGTGGACACCACAGCTCTGGCGATGGCTTGCTGTAGGTCCAGAGGCAGCATGTTCAGGTCTCCCAGCACACGGATGCACACACCATGCTTCTCTAGGTTTTCCCTGGTGGGCACACACACACACGCCAACACATACATTTAGCAGACGCTCTTATCCAGAGCGGCTTACAGTAAGTACAGGGACATTCCCCCCTAGCAAGTAGGGTGAAGTGCCTTGCCCAAGGACACGCCATTTGGCACGGCCGGGAATCGAACCGGCAACATTCTGATTACTAGCCCGATTCCCTAACCGCTCAGCCACCTGACTCCCTACACACACACACACACACGTTAACAGCCATGCAGATAACCCTTACATGATCTAGGTGTCAAATCTAGACCAACTTAATAAATAAGATATACATTTTAGGGGTGTAACGATACACTCAGCTCATGATTCGATCATGATACGTATTACAATACTGGGTTCACGTTAGGATATGTATCTAGATATGTTGAACCCCCCCAAAAAGTTTTAATTTAACAACTTCAAGAATGTGCAATATTTCAGGATTTTATTTATGTATGTTAAGTTACTATGTTTGTGTGTTAATTTGTGTTTCACTGAGCAACAAAACTGATATTTTACATGAAATTAGAAGACAGCTGCATGGGTTCTAAATATTTCCAACGGTCCCCACAGCGCAAGTTATTTTCCCAAAACGGTAGCTAGCTTTAGTTAGCTTCTGGCCTTTGTTACTTAGCCTAATTCTCGTAGCAATGCTACTACCATGCTAATGTTACTTGTTAGCCTTCTCATTAGTAAGCCATACTAAAGCGTTTGTCGCATAGTTTTTGTCTATCGGAAAATATTCAAAATCACATATTTGTGATATTACGCTGTGGGACCCACATTCGAACGATAACATATTTGTGACGCAACTCATTAATGGGTTAAAGCAGTAAAAGAGAAAAAACTGTTCTGTTCAAGTACCTTAGTTCGATCAAGTAAGTTAAACTCAACATAAAAGGCTTTCAAGCATTGGGTTTGTTTGTTTGGGTTACGTACTGGTTACATTTTTGCACCACAATGTATCGTACCACGATACACCCTAATAAATATGTAATGAATCTCACAGTTAATCAGATCACTGCCACACAGCCTTTCCTGTGTAAAAGACCCTGAATGACTCACTGTTCTTCCAGAAGCTTTAGGAACTTCTGCTTGGCCAGCTCCATCAGCCCGTCCACTTCCTCCTTGGAGCGCTTGAAGTTTTCGATGCTGAAGGCGTAAACCGTCACCTCCGGGATGTTCAGGTGCAGACACCAGCGGAGCGTCTGGACACACACACACGTCAGGTGAACACACACACATCCGGTGGACACACACACCCTCGCCAGTCCCCACTCTCATCTCCTAGGGCCCTCACCTTCTCCCTCCCATCCTACCTCCCTCCCTCCTAACTCCCTCCTCCCTCCTCCCTCCCTCCCTCCCTCCCTCCCTCATCCCTCCCCCCCTCCCTCCTCCCCTCATCCCTCCCCTCCTCCCTCCCCTCCTCCCTCCCTCCTTCCCTCCCCTCCCCTCCTCCCCTCCTAAGTCCTCCCTCCCCTCCTCCCCTCCTCTCCTCCCCCTTCCCTCCCTCCCCTCCTCCCTCCCTCCCCTCCTCCCTCCTTCCCTCTCCTCCCTCCCTCCCTCCCCCCCTCCTCCCTCCCTCCCCTCCACACTCACCTCAGCCAGCTTGTCAAAACCCTGTGTGTGCCCATCCTGCCGCTCCACATGTTGCTTGCGTGCATAGCGACGGTTGCCATCCATGATGAACGCTACATGTTTGGGCATACTGGGGCCTGCCTAGGAGACACACACAACATCAACAAACACAACATCAACACACACACAACATCAACACACACACACAACATCATTTCACACACACACAACATTAACCCACAAAACATCAACACACACACAGCATGAACTCACACACAGCATCAACTCACACACACAACATCAACACACATATCATAAACATGGGGACTGCTTGTGACTGCATGGAGACAACATCAACACATCACAACAGCAACTGGTTGGCTAAGTCTGTGTTCTGTTTTATAAGGCAAAATATATAAACATAGATTCATATGAATTACATTTGCTTTAAATCACTTCACATAATTTAAATAGTACACTACAAGATGTACTTGAAGGAACTTAAATGGTATTCTTCCTACCATCAGTATGTTGGCTGAAAGCTTTTCAAGGAGGTTGAGTTCGCCTTCCCTTATCCACGACATCTTGAGTCTTTAAACCTGAAAATCAGAGCGGCATCAGTGGGTATTTCAGCATCAGTTATGAAGCTTTAAACGGCTAGTTGTTTTTCTAGGCAGTCCGACGAATTACTGTACGCCTGTACCATATTACAAAGAACACTTAGCTAAAGCAAAGCGTTGACATGCGTGTAGTGAGACTAACTGTTATAGGAAAGGATAGTGTTGTTACCCCGTTAAAAGAAAATAACTCACACGAGAACGGTTTGAGACTCGATCGGTCTAAATCTAATCGGGGCGATAGCTACTATGTTCCAGTTTAATTCATTAACAAGCCTGCTGCGGTGTTTTAGTCCACAGCCAGGCGGCTTGCAAGACGTTGCTCATAGCCTGCTAGCCTAGACTAGAGAATGTCGCAATGGAACTACACACAGGAACAAATAACACATTTTACGATTTTAAGATTTTGCTAAATGTACATTTACGGGTAAAGATGTATGAGCAATAATAATTGCCGAGTTTATTCAATCCAATGAGAGAGTCACTGATTTGGCGATAGTAAAACTGATAGTTTGACATTTTTCAGACCTTCCAACTCACAGTTTATGATGACGTCCTCTTCCTCATCACGAAGTGACGTAAGACGGGGAATGATCACTTCCTCCGTTGAGAGTGAACGGTTTATAGATTTAGAACATAATGCGGATTGATAAAAAATATAGCACACTCTTTTATCTTATAGAAAAAAAAGACAATGCTTGTGTTTTGACAGGGATACGTGAGAAGTAATTATCTTTATATACCACACTGAGGATCTCGAGCCACTTGATATTTGTATGTCACATGTGCAGTCGCTTAATCCATTACGGCCGCCAACCGTTGGAGGGCGACTGCAACATGATCGCCCTACATCCATCAAGGGCGGAGAAGAAGTTTCAGAATTAGGGGTGAGGGCTGGCCTTTTTTGTTCCGCTGAAGAATCCTGCTCGAACGGTGAGCAGGAGCAGATCAGACTAGCAGGAACAATACGACCATTCCAGCCCTGCTGATTTATATCGACGCCAAATACAGAAGAGAGGAGAGCAGCTTCTACCCATCTCTCTGACAACTGCACCTGGATCCCTACACAGCTACCGTCGTTCACCGTGCGGGTCTGGGGGTTCCAGTAGGGGCAGGGGGCGGGGGTACAGCGAGTACGGGAGGCTGTTGGGAGAGGAGAGGGGGCTGGAAGTCTGAAACGCTTCCAGCCTGCGGGGCCGGCGCTGTGGCCACATAACCCTGGTCTAGCTAGTAACGGCACGGCCAAGTGGATGGGATGGAGCCGGGACCGTCAGGCGCTGGTAGGTCTCTTGCTCTTTCTTAATTTCAATGGTGGTATTTGGGATGTGAACATCATGCTTTGAAGATGGATCATTACGACCATAAATCTCTAGAATTTGAAATTGGGGCACCTTGGCCTCGAATCACAGAAGCCAGAGGTGAATTTGAGATTGGGGTCTAAAACCATATACGTTAACGTGCTGTTGGCTCTTTTCAGGCGCATCTCTTGCACTCAACAGAATTAGTTATCTGAATTTATAGCGAGAGACGGGTCTTTTGGTCCTCTGACAATGTACAGGGTCAGGGGCGGGGGCAGCGGGGTCGTGGGAATCTCTAGCAAGGATACACGAGGTAAAGCCCGCCTTCTACCACCGCAGCAGCTGGCTCAAAGTCCCACACAGCCCAAACCCAGCCCAATCACAGCCCCACGACCCCCGCAGCGCGGCACGGCTTTACGGCAGAAAAGGCAGCATGTGTGATGCCTTTCGAAGCCGAGTTTTAAATTATAGATTTTCCTTCAACCAAAAATGGAAAATAATAAAATAAATCTTTCACATGACAAAATGTGTTAGACCTGGCACTATTCCCATGTAATTCCCATTGTGGAACGGCACCTGCCTGTGTTATGGGTGTGACGTCCCTAGATGTTAAATTAGCCAGCACTTTCCCTATAGTTTGCTTCTGATATCGTGAAAAGCTTTAATGTCCTCTGCCGACTCGCTGTTGCCCATTCATGTAGATACTATAGACATCACTATGACCTGGCTTCCCCTGCTGTGTGAACTAAAGTCCAGTCTGTCTATAGAATACACAATAAGCAACTTGGATAAAAACTGTCCTTCAAAATGTGGTTGGTTTTCTGAAAACTTTTCAGTTTAAGAAGCTGGTTTGATGATGATGAGTGGTTATGTCATAAGTTA
Organism: Hypomesus transpacificus; assembly: GCF_021917145.1. NCBI lineage: Eukaryota > Metazoa > Chordata > Actinopteri > Osmeriformes > Osmeridae > Hypomesus > Hypomesus transpacificus. The sequence continues at coordinate 1,157,626 of NC_061061.1, read as the reverse complement.
GTTAGTACACAAATGCTGGTTTGGAACACAGTCTGGCCAGTCTGAATATCTAAACTAAAGGTTTCTGAACACCCGAGTTCTGTATGGAGTCTTGTACAGAGTCCTCCTAGCTCTCATCAACACTGAGGCTGGAAGTTTGACCAGGATGTTTTTTCACAGCTGAAATCAGACATTTAGAAAGAGAAGATACTTCATCCAGTAGAGTAGAGGTGGGGCAGTAGATGTGGGGCAGTAGGGTAGAGGTGGGACAGTAAGGTAGAGGTGGGACAGTAGAGTAGAGGTGGGGCAGTAGATGTGGGGCAGTAGGGTAGAGGTGGGACAGTAGGGTAGAGGTGGGACAGTAAGGTAGAGGTGGGACAGTAGAGTAGAGGTGGGGCAGTATAGACAGGACCGTAAAGATGGGGGAGTAGAGACAGGGCAGTAGATACCAGGTGGGGCAGTAGAGATAGGACGGGGCAGTTGGGTAGAGATGGGGCAGTAGAGACAGGACAGTGTGTGCAGACAGGGCAAGCAGCTTCTGAAAGCAGAGGGCTGTTTAGTCCGGGGAAACACTGCTGTTGTCTGGGCATGTCCTGGCTCAACTTCTCACCATCTGCCTCCCCTGGCATGGGAGAGACGTGTGTGATCACGTGTGTGTAGTGCACGTGAGCACAGAAACACACACGTTGCACACGAGTAGTCTGTGCTGGTCGTGACTGTTGAGGTATGTGATGCTGCAGCGATACTTCACACAAACCTCACTGCCTGTCATCTTCCCAGGAATGTGGGATGGTGTCATTCTGCCCGCAGGACTAGCGGTGTGGAGTGCTAGCCAGCTGTATGGAGAGCTAATTAGCTAGCTGTGTGGAGGACTGCATAGCTATATGGAAGACTACATAGTTGTGTGGAGGACTACATAGCCGGGTGTGTGGAGTTGTGTGGAGCGCTACATAGCTAGCAGTGTGGAAGACTTGTAATGGGGTAGGAGACACAGCTAGTCCTTCACTCAGGGTAGGAGACACAGCTAACGCTAACCCTTTACTCAAGCTAGGAGACACGGCTAACGCTAACCCTTTACTCAGGCTAGGAGACACGGCTAACGCCAACCCTTCACTCAGGGTAGGAGACACGGCTAACGCTAACCCTTCACTCAGGGTAGGAGACACGGCTAACGCTAACCCTTCACTCAGGGTAGGAGACACAGCTAACGCTAACCCTTCACTCAGGGTAGGAGACACGGCTAACGCTAACCCTTCACTCAGGGTAGGAGACACGGCTAACGCTAACCCTTCACTCAGGGTAGGAGACACGGCTAACGCTAACCCTTCACTCAGGGTAGGAGACACGGCTAATGCTAACCCTTCAGGTAGAGATGGATGACAGGAGCCTAATGTGGAAACATGAACTCTCCCTGCTGCTGCCACCCCCAACAACCATTTTTATTTGTCCGGCCACACACACACACACACACTCCCCCCTAACACTCACATGGGTATCCTGATCTCCATGACAATACTATGTTGCTGTGGTGTCTCCATGGTGAGACTGGGAATGTTGGGGGCCCCGTGTGTGTGAGGAGCAGGGCAGCTGGGGTCTTTGTTGTGGTGGGGTCTGTTCTCAGGGGAGACAGAGGTTAGGTCTGAGGCCCCTCAGACAGGAGTCATGGCAGGCTTGGAATCTAGCAGGACCCCCTCTCTGACCTCCTCCCACTCCTGAACTTAGATGAACAACTTTTTGCGTAAATATGCTGAACTGCTACTTCTCCAGATGGCAGGCCGCTGGCTGTAGGCCTCTGTAGGCAGCATGTAGGCAGCATGTAGGCCTCTGTAGCCCTCTCTGCTACTTGTTGTTTTACTAAACGTGTTATCCAGGAACACCTTCTAAAGTAGTGGTCATCATTTTTCTATGGTATTCACAGTATCATCACCAGCTAGCTCCCAAATAAAATGTGGAATTAAATTATGTAATCTTAGCTGGATGCAGACTAACTCGATTTTTATCTTGAAAACTGTATTATTATTTATATTGTTCTCTATCTCTGCCTGGCCTTGAGTAGAGCATTATACTAATGTATTCTCGTTCTCCCCTTGTCCATTAACTCTCATTCAACTACTCCTCTTTTCTGTCCCCTTTCATTCATTCACACCCTCCCTCTCCTCCCTAATCTCTTGGTTTCTGCTCCCTCTCCCCCTCTCATCTTCCCTTCCTCTCCCCCTCTCTTCTCACCCCTCCTCTCCCCCTCTCATCTTCCCTTCCTCTCCCCCTCTCTGCTCACCCTCCCCCTCTCATCTTCCCTTCCTCTCCCCCTCTCTGCTCACCCTCCCCCTCTCATCTTCCCTTCCTCTCCCCCTCTCTTCTCACCCCTCCTCTCCCCCTCTCATCTTCCCTTCCTCTCCCCCTCTCTTCTCACCCCTCCTCTCAACATATTCCTGTCTTCATAAATTGTTTTACTTTTCATCTGCATCCTTCTTCTGCATCCGTCTCTTCCTGTTGCTTGACTTCCTGTTGCTATCTTTACTGCACTCTCTCTCCTCCTCACTGCCCTCTTTCTCTCACACCTGCCTCCTCCCCTCCTCTCTACTTGCCCTCCTCCTCTCTACTTGCCCTCCTCCTCTCCTCTCCCTGCCCTCCTCCTCTCCCTGCCCTCCTCCTCTCCCTGCACACTCCTCCTCTCCCTGCCCTCCTCTCCCTGCCTTCCTCCTCCTCTACCTACCTGTATCTGCTATCTGCCCCCCTCCTCCCCTTCCTGCCGCCTCCCTCTTCTATCTACCCTCTCCTCCTCCCCTCCCTCCTCCAGTCCCCGGGGGGCCGTTCCCCCCCCCCCTGCAGCAGGTGTTCCAGGCACCCCGGCGTCCGGGCATGGGTACTGTGGGCAAGCCCATCAAGCTGCTGGCCAACTACTTCGAGGTGGAGATTCCCAAGATGGATGTCTTCCACTATGAGGTCGACATCAAGCCTGACAAGTGTCCTCGCAGAGTCAACAGGTACTGAAACACTTTACCTGAAGGTTACGTTAACCACCATGTAACTGCATAGCAGCACTTTACATTAAGGAACCAGCCCATTCCCCAGATCTCACACCAGCCCTCACACCAGCCCTCACACCAGCCCCACACACCAGCCCACACACCAGCCCTCACACCAGCCCCACACACCAGCCCACACACCAGCCCCGCACCCCAACCCACACACCAGCCCTCACACCAGCCCCACACACCAGCCCTCACACCAGCCCCACACACCAGCCCTCACACCAGCCCCACACACCAGCCCCGCACCCCAGCCCCGCACCCCAGCCCCGCACCCCAGCCCCACACACCAGCCCACACACCAGGCCCACACACATGCCCCGCACACCAGCCCCACACACCAGCCCCGAACACCAGCCCTCACACCAGCCCCACACACCAGCCCTCACACCAGCCCTCACACCAGCCCACACACCAGCCGACACACCAGCCCTCACACCAGCCCTCACACACCAGCCCCACACACCAGCCCCACACACCAGCCCTCACACCAGCCCTCACCCCAGCCCTCACCCCAGCCCCGCACACCAGCCCTCACACCAGCCCTCACACCAGCCCTCACACCAGCCCTCACACACCAGCCCCACACACCAGCCCCACACACCAGCCCTCACACCAGCCCTCACACCAGCCCTCACACCAGCCCCACACACCAGCCCACACACCAGCCCCGCACCCCAACCCACACACCAGCCCTCACACCAGCCCCACACACCAGCCCTCACACCAGCCCCACACACCAGCCCTCACACCAGCCCCACACCCCAGCCCCGCACCCCAGCCCCACACACCAGCCCACACACCAGGCCCACACACAATCCCCGCACACCAGCCCACACACCAGCCCCACACACCAGCCCCGCACACCAGCCCTCACACCAGCCCCGCACACCAGCCCTCACACCAGCCCTCACACCAGTCCTCACACCAGCCCTCACACCAGCCCACACACCAGCCCACACACCAGCCCTCACACCAGCCCTCACACACCAGCCCTCACACCAGCCCTCACACACCAGCCCCACACACCAGCCCCACACACCAGCCCTCACCCCAGCCCTCACCCCAGCCCCGCACACCAGCCCCACACACCAGCCCTCACACCAGCCCTCACACCAGCCCTCACACACCAGCCCCACACACCAGCCCTCACACCAGCCCTCACACCAGCCCTCACACCAGCCCTCACACCAGCCCCACACACCAGCCCACACACCAGCCCCGCACCCCAACCCACACACCAGCCCTCACACCAGCCCCACACACCAGCCCTCACACCAGCCCCACACACCAGCCCTCACACCAGCCCCACACACCAGCCCCGCACCCCAGCCCCACACCCCAGCCCCACACCCCAGCCCCACACACCAGCCCACACACCAGGCCCACACACAATCCCCGCACACCAGCCCACACACCAGCCCCGCACACCAGCCCTCACACCAGCCCCGCACACCAGCCCTCACACCAGCCCTCACACCAGCCCTCACACCAGCCCACACACCAGCCCTCACACCAGCCCTCACACACCAGCCCCACACACCAGCCCTCACACCAGCCCCACACACCAGCCCACACACCAGCCCCGCACCCCAACCCTCACACCAGCCCTCACACCAGCCCTCACACCAGCCCACACACCAGCCCACACACCAGCCCTCACACCAGCCCTCACACACCAGCCCCACACACCAGCCCCACACACCAGCCCCACACACCAGCCCTCACCCCAGCCCTCACCCCAGCCCCGCAGCCCCACACACCAGCCCCACACACCAGCCCCCACACCAGCCCCACACACCAGCCCCCACACCAGCCCCACACACCAGCCCCACAAACCAGCCCCACACACCAGCCCCACACACCAGCCCTCACACTAGCCCACACACCAGCCCCACACACCAGCCCCACACACCAGCCCTCACACCAGCCCCACACAGCAGCCCCACACACCAGCCCTCACACCAGCCCCACACACCAACCCCACACACCAGCCCCACACACCAGCCCTCACAGCAGCCCCACACAGCAGCCCCACACAGCAGCCCCACACAGCAGCCCCTCACACCAGCCCCACACACCAGCCCCACACACCAGCCCCTCACACCAGCCCCACACACCAGACCACACACCAGCCCCGCACACCAACCCCACACACCAGCCCCACACACCAGCCCTCACGCCAGCCCCACACACCAGCCCTCACACCAGACCACACACCAGCCCTCACACCAGCCCTCACACCAGCCCTCACACCAGTACTCACCCCAGCCCCACACACCAGCCCCACACACCAGCCCCACACACCAGCCCCACACACCAGCCCCACACACCAGCCCACACACCAGACGGAGTCTACATTTGTTTTGTTGGCTCAAGACCAAAAATGTGGAACTCAGCTGTTTTATTTCCGACCATAAAAAAACTCCTGACCCAGAAAAGCAGCCCTTCGTACATCCCTCTCTCCCTCTCCATCTCCCTCTCTCTCCTACTTACCTGATTAACTAACGAACGGCGTCCCAGCCCTGGGAGTGGTGGTGGGGGCAGGGGATGGCTGGGGCAGGGGAGGGCTGCGGGTTTGTTCTGGGGGGCAAAGGTCTACTCCCAGGGTCGGACAAAGGCTCTTAGGAGGAACCCAGGGGTCAAACTCTGGTGACCTCTCCCTTTCAGTTGGCTCTCCTCCCCCTCGCTAATGTGAAGTGCAAGGCAGCTTCTATTGAGGTGTGAGTCCCTGAACCTTCTGTCGTTTTCCCTCCTCCTCCCCCACACCCACCTCGCTCCTCCTCCCCCACACCCACCTCGCTCCTCCTCCCCCACACCCACCTCCCTCCTCCTCCCCCACACCTCCCCCACACCCACCTCGCTCCTCCTCCCCCACACCCACCTCGCTCCTCCTCCCCCACCTCGCTCCTCCACCCACACCTCCCCCTGCCCCACCTCGCTCCTCCTCCCCCACCTCGCTCCTCCACCCACACCTCCCCCTGCCCCACCTCGCTCCTCCTCCCCCACCCTGTGTCCTGCATGATCAATAATAACCAACAAACTCTCTACCCCGGAAACAAGCATCCTGATGGCGCAGAATTTATTTAGGAGATCTGTTGTGCTACTGTGTGTGTGTGTGACAGGGCAATGGTGTGATGATGACCCTGCTCTGTGTGTGTGAGATGGTGCGGTAATGACCCTGCTCTGTGTGTTCGATGGTGTGGTAATGACCCTGCTCTGTGTGTGTGTGTGTGTGTGAGATGGTGCGGTAATGACCCTGCTCTGTGTGTGTGTGTGTGAGATGGTGCGGTAATGACCCTGCTCTGTGTGTGTGAGAGGAGATGGTGTGGTAATGACCCTGCTCTGTGTGTGTGAGAGGAGATGGTGTGGTAATGACCCTGCTCTGTGTGTGTGAGAGGAGATGGTGTGGTAATGACCCTGCTCTGTGTGTGTGAGATGGTGTGGTAATGACCCTGCTCTGTGTGTGTGAGAGGAGATGGTGCGGTAATGACCCTGCTCTGTGTGTGTGTGTGTGAGATGGTGCGGTAATGACCCTGCTCTGTGTGTGTGAGAGGAGATGGTGTGGTAATGACCCTGCTCTGTGTGTGTGAGAGGAGATGGTGTGGTAATGACCCTGCTCTGTGTGTGTGAGAGGAGATGGTGTGGTAATGACCCTGCTCTGTGTGTGTGAGATGGTGTGGTAATGACCCTGCTCTGTGTGTGTGAGATGGTGCGGTAATGACCCTGCTCTGTGTGTGTGTGAGGAGATGGTGCGGTAATGACCCTGCTCTGTGTGTGTGAGATGGTGTGGTAATGACCCTGCTCTGTGTGTGTGAGAGGAGATGGTGCGGTAATGACCCTGCTCTGTGTGTGTGTGTGAGATGGTGCGGTAATGACCCTGCTCTGTGTGTGTGAGAGATGGTGTGGTAATGACCCTGCACTGTGTGTGTGTGAGATGGTGTGGTAATGACCCTGCACTGTGTGTGTGTCTCCCCCTGCAGGGAAGTGGTGGAGTACATGGTGCAGCACTTTAAGCCTCAGCTGTTTGGAGACAGGAAGCCTGTGTACGATGGGAAGAAGAACATCTACACAGTGCTAGCTCTCCCTATCGGCAGTGAGAAGGTGTGTACTGGCGGCTGGCAAATTAATGGTGGATTTTCAGAGTGCTTCAAAAATACACCCCCCCCACCTCTTTTAACCCCTTCCCTGTACCCCTCCCCCCTGTCTCCTCGACCTCCCCCCTGTCTCCTTGCCCTCCCCCCGGGTGCAGGTGGACTTTGAGGTGACCATCCCAGGTGAGGGGAAGGACCGCATCTTCAAGGTGTCTATCCGCTGGCTGGCCAAGGTGTCATGGCGTCTGTTACAGGAGACGCTGGTCAGTGGACGACTCCCGGTGCCTCTGGACTCAGTCCAGGCCCTGGACGTGGCCATGCGACACCTAGCCTCTATGAGGTACACACACACACACATAGACATGCGCACACTCATAAACACGCACACACACTCTGACCCTGTGTAGCTTTTCCCATACGATCAGATGAGGCAGATTTCCTGGAAACCCTGAGGTCATGCCGAGTCATCTTGACCCCCCCCCGTCTCCCCCTGACCAGGTACACTCCGGTGGGGCGCTCCTTCTTCTCCCCCCCTGAGGGGTACTACCACCCTCTGGGCGGGGGCAGGGAGGTCTGGTTTGGCTTCCACCAGTCTGTACGGCCGGCCATGTGGAAGATGATGCTCAACATCGATGGTGAGTCACACCAGGATGATGTCACCAGTCCAGATCTTACCTCCTGACAGAGGGTGACCACTAAGTCTATCAATGATTCATTTGGCACTTTTATTCACTTAGCAGACCCTTTTATCAGAAGCGAGGTACAAATAAGGCACATAGCAAGTACAGCAGAAGTGCAGAGTTCTAACAGTCTGTATTTACCATAGACAGAGTAGAGTAACCACAAATCAGCTACAAGGCACCAGTGCTGAGCACCCCTTCTGTGGTCTGTCGCCCCCTAGTGTCGGCCACAGCCTTCTACAAGGCCCAGCCCGTGATTGAATTCATGTGTGAGGTTTTGGACATCCGTAACATCGACGAGCAGCCCAAAACCCTGACTGACTCCCAGAGGGTTCGCTTCACCAAGGAGATCAAAGGTGGGCCACTGAACAGTGAGTGAGTACCTTCAACACACCATGCAGCCTCTCCACCTTCCATCCCCTCTCTCACATCTCCTCACTCCTCCCTCACCTCCTCACTGCCTTTTAGTCTCCTCTGTCTTCCCTCACCTCCAGACCTTGCTCCCATCTCCTCACTCCTACCTCACCTCCTCACCACCTTTTAGTCTCCTCTGTCTTCCCTCACCTCCAGACCTCGCTCCCATCTCCTCACTCCTACCTCACCTCCTAACTCTCTCTCCCCTCACGCCTCTCATCTTGTCTCAGTCCTCTTCTCTTTATCTCACCTCCTCTTCAGTGCCCTCTCTGTTCCTCCCTGTCTCTATGGTCACCCCAGATTCAGACTGAGTTGATATTCCTGGGGAGACAGACCACTGTTTGAGTTACTCATCCAGAAAGTTCTACTTCTAAATTATGTCTTAGATTTCTTAGTGGGACCTCGGTAGGCTAGACTGGTGCTTATTTGAGGTTCTTCCTGGTGTGTGGGTTACAATCTGTTTGTGTTATAATATGTGTGGGTTACAATCTGTTTGTATTATAATATGTGTGGGTTATAATCTGTGTGGGTTATAATCTGTGTGGGTTATAGTCTGAGTGGGTTATAGTCTGTGTGGGTTATAATCTGTGGAGTAAGATTAGTTCCATAATTCACAAACAAATGTAAAACGATTCACAAATTTATTTTGTGATTCACAAATAAATGTATTTCGTTATTCACAAATAAATGACCCCATTGCTTTTTTTGCAACCTGAAGAACACGAGTTACAAATCGGACGAGCACGAGTTACAAATCCCTGCAATTGTGTGGATTTTTGGAACTTTCCTGACGCGCTTAGATTTACAAATGCATTTTTTCTAAAAGATATTCTCTGCAGCCCATCACGTGTCTTCCAATTTTAGCCAATCACATTAACGTGTCTATGTGGACTTCAAGAACCTGCCATAATAATGGACATAGTCTCCTTCAGATTACGAGCAATGTCGTCTGGTAGCATGTTGGTGAAATATTGCTGGTTAATCTTACTAAACCGATTAAAATACGTGATTGAATATTCTTGAGAATGGCAGGATCCATGTTTAGTCATTTTAAGTGTTTCCTAGGCTACTGTTTAGCAAGCCAGCTGTGATTGGCTAAAATTGGAAGAGACATCTGATGGGCTGCAGAGAATATATTTGTGAATCCAGTTATGTTTGTTTGTGAATTATGAATCTAATCTGACTCCATAATAGTTTGTGTGGGTTAGGAGCTCCAGTGTGAGTTGGTACCCTGCTCTCCCTGAGTCTGTGTGGAGTCTTATCTGTGTGTACCTGTATGTCTACGTGTGTGTGTGTGTGTACGTGCGTGTGTTTGTGCCCCGCTGTCGGTGGGCGTTGCCAGGCCTGAAGGTGGAGGTGACGCACTGCGGCCAGATGAAGAGGAAGTACCGTGTGTGTAACGTGACTCGGCGCCCGGCCAGCCACCAGACGTGAGGGTCCAGCTTTGATTAACCCTAGTCTTACGTTATGTATGTCCATCTGGGTGATGTAGAGGGGGGAGCTTCTTGGCAGGAACATTAGGTGTGTTTGACTTCATGCAGCGCTGGCGTCGCCTGCAGTCGCCTGCAGCCTGGCTGACTTGAAGCAGCCAATGGCATTCTCAGCTTCAAGGCAGCCAGCTGTGTGCACCGCCGGCGCTGCATGAAGTCGAACACACCTAATGTTATTATGGGATGTCAGCCAGCAGCCCATGTGACTGATGCTCACTTCCTGCTTCCTGATCATGTGACGTCTGCCCTGCCCCGCCCCCAGGTTCCCCTTGCAGCTTGAGAGTGGCCAGACCGTAGAATGTACGGTAGCCCAGTACTTCAAACAGAAGTACAACCTGCAGCTGAAATACCCCCACCTGCCCTGCCTGCAGGTGGGCCAGGAGCAGAAGCACACCTACCTGCCCCTGGAGGTGAGGCCCTGGAGGAACTCTGCTCTGCCCTGCCCCACACTCTCAACACCTTGTTCTGCTACCTTAACACTGGGTCTCCTGTGTGTGTGTCTCTTTTCAGGTGTGTAACATAGTAGCAGGGCAGCGGTGCATCAAGAAGCTGACAGATAATCAGACCTCCACCATGATCAAAGCCACAGCTCGCTCTGCCCCCGACAGACAGGAGGAGATCAGCCGGCTGGTGAGGAGCGCCCCCTGGTGGCTGGAGGCTGCTGTGCTGCAGCGTCTCTGAGGCTAATGTCTCGTCTCTCCACAGATGAAGAATGCCAACTTCAACCTGGACCCCTACATCCAGGAGTTTGGGATCAAGGTGAAGGACGACATGGCGGAGGTGACCGGCCGGGTGCTTCCTGCTCCGATCCTGCAGTACGGAGGCCGGGTGAGGCACAACTGCTACCCCACGACTCTCATCTCCCTCAGCGGCTAACTCTGTCAACAGACTAACCCTGTCAACAGACTAACAGTTCCTCCCTCTTCCCTTTTCCAGAACCGCGCCATAGCCACTCCCAACCAGGGTGTGTGGGACATGAGAGGGAAGCAGTTCTACAACGGCATCGAAATCAAAGTGTGGGCCATCGCCTGCTTCGCCCCCCAGAAGCAGTGCAGGGAGGAGGTCCTCAAGTAAGACCTGAAGAGACACGGGCAGCTCTAAGGCCCGTTCCAGTCCTGTAGAACAGACCTGTAGACCAAGGACACCGGAACGGACGGACGGACAGAGGCAGACACAGACACAGACACAGAGAGAGAGAGAGGAGAGAGAGAGAGAGAGAGAGAGAGAGAGAGAGAGAGAGGAGAGAGAGAGAGAGAGAGAGAGAGAGAGAGAGAGAGAGAGAGAGAGGAGAGAGAGAGAGAGAGAGAGAGAGAGAGAGAGGAGGAGAGAGAGAGGAGAGAGAGAGAGAGAGAGAGAGAGAGAGAGAGAGAGAGAGAGAGAGAGAGAGAGAGAGAGAGAGAGAGAGAGAGAGAGAGACTGGTACTTCTAGAGAGACCAACAGGTACTTGTATACATTTTCCTAAGCATCAGTTTCTTGTCTCTACTGTCCAGGAACTTCACCGACCAGCTGCGTAAGATATCCAAGGATGCTGGGATGCCCATCCAGGGCCAGCCCTGCTTCTGTAAGTACGCCCAGGGGGCCGACAGCGTGGAGCCCATGTTCAGACACCTGAAGAACACCTACTCTGGCCTGCAGCTCATCATCGTCATCCTGCCTGGAAAGGACCCCCGTCTACGGTACCAGTCAACACATCCTCATCAGAGCGTGCGTAGAGACAGCTCGTGCATTGGGACTACGGTGCCTCTAAACGCTGCTTGTTTGGTCCTGTAGCGGAGGTGAAGCGTGTGGGAGACACTCTCCTGGGCATGGCCACCCAGTGTGTCCAGGTGAAGAATGTGGTGAAGACCTCCCCCCAGACCCTCTCCAACCTCTGCCTGAAGATCAACGTCAAGCTGGGGGGCATCAACAACATCCTGGTGCCTCACCAACGGTAGCTGCCTCCTGTCTGCCCTCAGGGCGTCTCTGTGATCCTGGTGCTCATGTCTATGAACTGACCCCTCCGCTCCCCCCTCCTCTCCCCCTATGCTCCCCCTCCTCTCCATATCTCCCCCCCCTATATCCCCAGATCTGCAGTGTTCCAGCAGCCCGTCATCTTCCTGGGAGCCGACGTCACCCACCCTCCTGCTGGGGATGGGAAGAAGCCCTCCATCACTGCTGTAAGTAGGCCTCTCTTTACCCTACACCAGGCCTGAGGCAGTCAGGCAGACGCAGACAGTCAGACAGTCAGACAGTCAGACAGTCAGACAGTCAGACAGGCAGACAGGCAGACAGGCAGACAGGCAGACAGGCAGACAGACAGGCAGGCTGGCAGACAGGCCAGTCTCTCAGGGCGGAGGTTCAGCTGTGTGTCGTTCAGCAGGAGCAGCAGACAGGCTACTTAGTAGAAGGCTCAGTGCTGATGTGGCCCCGCCCACGGGCTCAGTGCTGATGTGGCCCCGCCCACGGGCTCAGTGCTGATGTGGCCCCCGCCCACGGGCTCAGTGCTGATGTGGCCCCGCCCACGGGCTCAGTGCTGATGTGGTCCGCTGCGTCACGGTGGGCTAACAGTGCAGAGGTGGAGACATGGAGGGGTTGAAAGGAACAGGCATGGGTGGGGTGGAGAGAATGGCTCAGTGGTGACTCATGAGAGGAGGAAATGACGTCACTGCAAAACATCCAATCCCACAACTCCCCGCCTTGCTGTGGTTCGCTGTGTGGTTGCCAGGCGATAATGACAGGTGGTTGAGTCAGAAAGAGAAAAGAGAAGAAAAGCGATGTGTGTGTTTTTGTCTGCTTTTGGTGACATCACACCCCCTCTTCATCTCCTCTGGGGCAGCTGATGCTACATTTATGTGAACTGGTCAGAGATGAACCACACATGCAGAGGAGCACTCCAATGGTCTCATATCTCTCTCTCTCCCTCACTCTCTCTCTCTGTCTCTGTCTCTCTCTGTCCCTCACTCCCTCTCTCTCTCCCTCACTCTCTCTCTCTTTCCCTCACTCTCTCTCTCTGTCTCCCTCCCTCCCTCCAGGTGGTAGGCAGTATGGATGCCCACCCCAGCCGGTACTGTGCCACGGTTCGGGTCCAGAGGCCCAGGCAGGAAATCATCGAGGACCTCTCCTATATGGTGAGAGAGCTGCTGATCCAGTTCTACAAGTCGACCCGCTTCAAACCCACCAGGATCATCTTCTACAGGGACGGAGTTCCGGAGGGCCAGCTACCCCAGGTACCCCTCTCTCTCTTTCTTTCTCTCTCTCTATCTCTATATCTCTCTCTATCTAAACTAACAATCTGAATGATAATTCTTATAAATCGTTGGCTAATTTTGATCTTTTGAATGCGACCGGAATGTAAATAATAACACTTACCACATCATTGAAAATAGTTTTGTGTTTATATGACTAATTTGCGTCGATGCTCAAACGTAACTGGTCGACGCCATGTACAATAGCTAACTAAACTGTCGCAAAATTACAGGCTAACTAGCTTTAATAATTGAGTGAACTAGGGGGGTGAATTAGAACACGGCTAATTTGCTTTCTCTGTTTAGATCCTCCACTATGAGCTGCTGGCTATTCGCGATGCCTGCATCAAGCTGGAGAAGGACTACCAGCCCGGCATCACCTACATCGTGGTGCAGAAGAGACACCACACCAGGCTGTTCTGTGCCGACAAGTCTGAGAGAGTGAGTTATCACAGAGGATGCTGCTGTGTGGCTTGTGTTACTTCCTAGCTAGGTACTCTGTTACAGCTCTCCCAGCATGTTTCCTAACAAGCTTCTCTATTACAGTACAGCTCTCCCAGATGGTGTCCTAGCTAGCTTGTCTGGTACAACTCTCCCAGATGGTGTCCTAGCTAGCTTGTCTGGTACAGCTCTCCCAGATGGTGTCCTAGCTAGCTTGTCTGGTACAACTCTCCCAGATGGTGTCCTAGCTAGCTTGTCTGGTACAGCTCTCCCAGATGGTGTCCTAGCTAGCTTGTCTGGTACAACTCTCCCAGAAGGTGTCCTAGCTAGCTTGTCTGGTACAACTCTCCCAGATGGTGTCCTAGCTAGCTTGTCTGGTACAACTCTCCCCGATAGTATCTCAGTGAGTTTCCTAGCTAGTGTGCTAGCTAGCGTCCTAGCTAGTGTCCTAGCTATCTTGTCTGGTACAACTCTCCTAGCTAGTGTCCTAGCTAGCTTGTCTGGTACAACTCTCCTAGCTAGTGTGCTAGCTAGTGTCCTAGCTAGCTTGTCTGGTACAACTCTCCTAGCTAGTGTGCTAGCTAGTGTCCTAGCTAGCTTGTCTGGTACAACTCTCCTAGCTAGTGTGCTAACTAGTGTCCTAGCTAGCTTGTCTGGTACAACTCTCCTAGCCAGTGTGCTAGCTAGTGTCCTAGCTAGTGTCCTAGCTAGCGTCCTAGCTAGTGTCCTAGCTAGCTTGTCTGGTACAACTCTCCTAGCTAGTGTGCTTGCTAGTGTCCTAGCTAGTGTCCTAGCTAGCGTCCTAGCTAGTGTCCTAGCGTGTGCTGACGTCCCACTGCCCGTTTGCTTTTCTCCAGATTGGGAAGAGTGGAAACATCCCAGCAGGGACCACAGTGGACACCAGCATCACACACCCCTTCGAGTTTGACTTCTACCTTTGCAGCCACGCAGGCATACAGGTGAGACTGGCCTTGATACAGGTGAGACTGGCCTTGATACAGGTGAGACTGGCCTTGATACAGGTGAGACTGGCCTTGATACAGGTGAGACTGGCCTTGATACAGGTGAGACTGGCCTTGATACAGGTGCTGGGGGGTTTCTGGGACATCGCATTTGGACAAAGGAACAGAATGTGTTCCTGTTGTTTTCCAAGACACAGGAGCGCATCAGAGAGGTTCAGTCTCTTAGTGCTGTTGTGATCTCTCCCCAGGGCACCAGTCGCCCCTCTCACTACTACGTCCTCTGGGATGACAATCGCTTTACTGCTGACGAGCTGCAGATCCTCACCTACCAGCTGTGCCACACCTACGTACGCTGCACGCGCTCAGTCTCTATCCCTGCGCCAGCCTACTACGCCCGCCTAGTGGCCTTCCGTGCCCGCTACCACCTGGTGGACAAGGAGCACGACAGGTGAGCCCGGATTCACTGTGTGGAAACGGTTGCTGACCTTCCATAAGGTCTGGTGTGTGTTCTGCGAGGAGGGGTGTACGTATCGTGACCTTTAAACTCTGGTGTTTCTGTGTCCTGTGTAGTGGGGAGGGCAGCCATGTGTCTGGACAGAGCAACGGCCGGGACCCCCAGGCTCTGGCTAAGGCCGTGCAGATTCACCACGACACTCTGAGGACCATGTACTTCGCCTGAGCAGCCCTCCTCCTGTCTCACACACACACACACCACCCCCTCTCTCCCACACACACACACATACTCATCTCCTGTCTCAATCTCTCTCTCTTTTTCACACACACACACACACCCCTCCTTCTCATGTACCACCTATTCTCACTCTCACACACCCACGCTTCTTCCTCACACACCACCTACACACACATACATACACACACAACACCACCTACACACACATACATACACACACCACACCACCTCCTCCATTTATACACACAAACACCTTCTCCTCACACACCACCTCTTCCCTTGACTCTCAAACACACTTACACAATCTAACACACACAACCCCTGGCCCCACCTCAGATATCTTCTTTCCAGTTGTGACCAGGATCCCTCCCAGGCTCCCAGGTCCGTGGTGCCCCAGCCACTGTCCTGGCTCCTGGCCTCCATGATGCCTGTCATCACCGCCATTCGGTTTTTACTTCACAAGGACTGAGGCTCTGTTTTTGTTGTACTTTTTAAAAAGTAGGTGTTATAATTACTGTAGTGTATGCTACCTTTTACACTCCTGTGTATGCAATACGGAGCGGAGAAAAACAGGCGCAAAAAAAAAGATATTGGGGGGGGGGGAACTATTTTGACTGCCACCACATCGCTGCCTCTCTACCCATCCGAGTGACAGATGCCAGTGTTCCAGAGCCGCAAGTGTGGCCCCCTGGGGAGACCAGTGGAAAAACACACGTACTTTTAACTTTGTGTCATGAACGGCATTCTTATGTTGTTACTTTCTTATTTTCTTTCTTCAAATGAAGTTATTTTTGTAAATGGCCTTGAATAGAAGGTGTGTGGTACATTAGCACTTAGCGTTAGCATGTACCCGCCGTGGGGCCTTCACCTGCCAGTAGTTCCTGAGGAAGGCTAGCTTTCTGGGCTGTCAGCAGAGGTGTAGCGTGTCTTAGACACAGGAACAAGTCCTGCTGTTTGTGCAGGTTGGGGAGTCCCTTAGAGAATTAGCCTGTAGGCGACCATAGAAACCGATAGAGGGACCATTGCATAGCGTATATCAGTTATAGCCATGCACCTAAACCAGCGTTTTAACCAGCCAAATCTGATGCCAACCAGTAGTAATGGGGCACTTAACAAAGCTATTTGTTTCTGAATTTGTTTCTCTCAAGGAAATTATGAGGCACTTTTAATCTACCTAGTTTGTGTTACTTCACAATAAGGAGATCCTCTCTCTCTCACACACACACACACACACACACACACACACACACACACACACTGCTAACTCTGAGCTTAGTGAGCCAGGAGAAGAGAAAGCAGTCCAAGGTCAGCTCTTGATTGTAGGAGTCAGACAGGCGCAGCTTCAGCGCCCTACAACACTACACATTCAGCGCCCTACAACACTACACATTCAGCGCCCTACTACACTACACATTCAGCGCCCTACTACCCTATACATTCAGCGCCCTGCAACACTACACATTCAGAACCCTACAACACTACACATTCAGAACCCTACAACACTACACATTCAGCGCCCTACAACACTACACATTCAGCGCCCTACAACACTACACATTCCCTCACTGTCAGAGGAGATGACGCACACACGCGCCTACACACACACACACATTGCCTCTGTCCAGTTTGTACAAAGCTCTTTCTTCTACTGTGTACACATGTAAGAGTCTGTACACTACAGTGCTCAGATGACAGCGCCAACACAAGCACACCCCTGTGCCCCCCCATGCAGGCTGAGCACTTGCTCCCCACCCCATATAGCACCTTCACCTCCATGCCTCACCCTCTGCTCCGCCCCCAGGGCTGTGGTGCTCGCTCCCTATTGGTGCGCTGTGTGCATGGGCAACACAGATTGGGGCGTATCCCACAGGTCTCCGGGGTTCTCACTTAATATTTCCTGCCTTCACTTTTGGTCACTTTTCTGGCTTTATGAAATGCATGCAACTATTTTAAAATGACTGGATATTCTGAGCCACCTTATTTCAGTTCCCTAGAGATAGGAGCCCCTTTGCTCTTCTGCCTGTCAGTCATGCCTCGATTGTGTAACGGTTCAAGACCGTTTTTGTTTAGTTTCTGTATTATCGTGTGTAGTGTCACAGTGTTTCCTGAAGAGGGCGCTGAGGAGACATGTAATCTGCCTCAAGCCCCAAAGGGCAGAGCTCACTGAGGTGTTAGTAGAGCCCCTTTAAGTTGAGTGGCCGGTTATAGAGATTTGATGAAATGCAGATTTTGAATTTTGAATCATGTTTAAGAACTTGGTAATCAAAATGCCTTTGTATACCCGGTTTTACTGATACTCATATTTAAGGTGATTTGTATATAACCTGTCATGTAACCTATCTTGGCTCACTAGTAGCAGGGCCGCATCTGAACTCCGTAAGTCTGTGTTAAAGGTTTAAAAGGTTCAAGCTCTGCTTCAGATGCAGTTCTTTACTTACTGAAACCACAAGCACCTTGCGAGGGGGAAGGAGAAGATGGAGTCACCATCATGGAGCATAGCGTGGACAGGAGTCCACCCCACCCAGCCTCACCGACTAAGCAATATGAAACCACTGACCACAACAACAGTCCATGTTATAGCACTTCCCAATAGGTAACATGAAAGAACATTGACGCAACCCGTTTTGTGTATGTAATAGTATGAGCACTCTGTTGGGGAGGGTTATTTTTTAAAGAAAATAAATTTGTTTTTTATCAACTTGTTTTTCTTTTTATGAGTTATACACCCACAACATGTACACAGTGCGATGACGTTTGAAAGGTTATTGTTACGACCATAGTTACGTTTAAACTCTGGGGTTTTCTAGTTGATGATGCTCAGAGTAGACAGATGATTCACATTCGTTTGTTTCACAGCAATGAAAATATACACGCTGGATAACTTAATAGTTAACAATAGTTTGTCAATCGTTTATTTGCCAAGACATATGGAAAATACATTACTATAAATGCGTTTTAATCACATCGTTCTTGAGTAAAGGCGGAGTTAGACGCTTCCAAACCGACGTATTAGAAAGAGCCCACCTCTTCCTGTCGGAAAGGCAACTTCTCCATATTTAGCTGGCCAGAGCCCCGCAGAGTTGATCATTGTGTCAACCGGGCAAAAAAATCTGACATTATCGGGGAATACAACCGACGCTTGACAGCTCTAGTACAACAAGATTGCCCGCATGACAGCTGACATCTGGGGAGACATTACGGTGGAACACTACACACCGTTACCGGCGGCAAGCTCGCGACAGCGGATTTTGAGCAAGTAAAGTGTCCGTCGTCTGTCAGAATTCGAGCTAGCTAACGTTAGCTTGCTAATTACCCCAGTCTATGGGTACTGGGTCTAGCTACATTGTCTTTTTGTTTTCTGTGGAGGGGTGATATTTCAACAAAAGTCTAATAAATTTACTATTATGATATCTTGACAGTTTCTTCCCGTCCAGTCCTCGCAGTAGTTGGCTAGCCGTTAGGTAGCTAAGCTAAAACCGCTGTCGTTAAGCAACTATCGCCGTGGCAGTGAAAGCTGATTGGATACTTTGGCCGTGTGAACGACTGGGCAGACACAGGGACACGGAAGACCCCCTGACAACCCCCGGCCAACCGGACACTAGAAAACGGTTAGACAGGGCCTTTGACAGAAAGAGTGCTGTAAGGGGGCTCGCGAGGGACTTCGACTAGCGCCGTGAGGCGCAGTGTCTCCGCTGAGGTACCAGATTCAACTAAGCAATAGTCCCTGACATTTGACAATTGAGATCCGGACAGGGAACCGGACAGGGACCTCATGAATGGAAATCGGAACTACAGGTAAGTGTACAAATACAGTGGTGAAACAAGCGCAAACTATCTTCCAAATTATCAAGTTGTTTGCATGACATTTCAACACGAGCAGCCAAACCTCTGTCTTTACTCAGGACAGCAAAATAATTTGAATAGTGGCTGAAGTAGGTAGGCTAGCTAACTAACGGAATACATAACGTAACCGCTTCATGCCCCGAGGTTAGTCACGATTAATCATAGTTGACGCACGTTCTGGTGGGGGTTAACGCCTCGTGCTCAGGTGTGTTTGACAGCTACCGGAAAGCCGTGAAGGGCCACCCGTAGCTTTGTTCAACTGTAACCAGGGAGTTTCACTCTATTGTGCTGGAGTGAGTCACAGTTGAAACGGTGTCATTGAATTTCTCCCCCTATTCGCCATGTGTCAGGGCTCACTTCAAGAGACTGTTCTGAGTTAGATTACTCTGTGGCTTGCAATCTCCAGTTTATACTTCTCGGCGTTCCTTATTAACTTGGCTTATTACTATTCCATGGTACTGTATATTCGGCTCATAATTAAATCACCATGGTGATGCGTGACAAGTATATTCATTCATATTTAGGCTATCTAGGTCGGTTGGACAGATGACAGGGGCAGTGATAATCGCAGTTTATTATCGCAAGATTCCCTCTAACAGACCATGAATGATGGACAACATTGGTCATCCCAATAGTCATGATTCCACTGTTCATTCAGCAAAAGTTGGCCCATAATAAACAATAAACAAATTAATTACTTTATTACAAAGTCTGCCTCTGTGACCTTAACAGTGACAGTTAGCCGTTAGCGTTTGGCTTTGTGTGAGCAGTAAGGGAATCCCTCCACCTGGTGCTGTGGTAGTAGCAGTTAGACATGTGATACAGCTCCACTCCACCTCCTCTCCCCTGGTACAGCTCCCCTCCTCCCCCCTTCCTCCTCCCCCCCCCCCCCCACCCCTTCACGTCAAGGCTTGCCCCCAGGTGTGGCAGTTCACAGGGGGGCAACTAAACGCCAGGGTTTTCCCCATCAGCTGCAGAACGGTTAACAGACAGATCAGTTGGTATACGTGTGAGAGTGTTTCTGTGCGTCTGTGTGTGTGTGTGTGTGTGGGGGGGGGAGGTCTCTCAGTGAATTAATAAAAGGTTGTCAGTCAGCTAGCCAGTAGCTATGAAAGTGTGGCGTGAGAATATGGTGATGAAGTGCCAAGTGTGTTTGTGAGGGAACAGCCCCACAAGACACAGGTCTATCCTGGTTCTGTGGCTGACATGGTTTTAATAAGCTTGGCCTTTTCAGACATGACCAGTATGTGATATAAAGTGAGATGTGAAATGTTGTCAAGAACAATTGGACATCTTATTCTATTATTTATATCACATGTACATGTGGGTTTCAAAGTATACTTAATCATATAGGTTATTCATTATTATTACAGGTTTAGATGGGCTGCTAAGTAGGGCTGGGCAATATGGGTAAAACATTATCGGTATAGATATTTATATTTACATTCGATAACGATAATAAAACAATACACAGATCTGTAGTAGCTAAATAAGTTTCCTCCTCAACTTTTTCCCTACACTCGGCATCAAGTTTAGGCAGAGCGGTGTGAGAGAAATGTTTGCGGCCAGGGAGCACGTACCTGGGGTCAAGTAACTTAAGCTTTTTAAAACCTTGCTTTTTGTCAATAGCCTACTTATCAATACCTTGGCGCAAACTCACACTTTCTGCATGTTCCAACGAGTGATTTAGCTTCAGGTGGTAAAAAAGGTTTCATATATATTAGTATTATAATTGGACCAAAACGCTGTTCTTATATGTCCAGAGACGTTCTAAAAAATCCGCAAAACCGATTTACGGACCTAGGTTGCCTTGGAGATGTTGACAACATGGCGTCTGCACCAGATTCGTCGTTTTTGATTTGTGATTTTCCTACGTGTTGTTATATTATATAAAAAACGAATATGGACTTTCAACAGATCTACCAACACCTTTGTAAGCAGAGGTTTGTTAAAACGTTTGTTAACCGAGACCGTAGGTCGAGTAGGTGCAGTTTGTCGTATTACCATTACAAACCACCTGTTTGTTTACTAAACCAATTTGCACCGGACTTTGCTCTGCTCTTTGTCGGATTTCAAAAAGCCAAACAACTTCCAAATAACTGAAAAAGATTATTTTTATCAACAATTTCTTCATTGGAAGTTGCTCCCTCGCCATGGCTGTCGCTGCCACTGTTTTCGGCAATAAGACTAATTTTCCGCGGTTAACATTAGCTACTCCACTCGACGTGCTCAGTATAGTTTAGAGAGCGTAGGCTACCATTTCTCCGCAACTTCCTGCTGCATCACAGAAATTGAATGGACTGCTGTTCCTAATTAATCTCTATCGACATTATCGATATTATTGAATATGAATGTTACGATATCTTTATCGAGTGAAGTCATTACCTCAATAGTTATTTTTATCGATTTATCGCCCAGCCCTACTGTTAAGGATTGTTAAGAGGAACAGGGAATTCCTGTACCTGCACTTATTACAAATGGCAATAAACCTAAACTAAAGAGGCTGTCAGATATCCTGGAGGGCTGTAGATGCTGTCAGATATTGGAGATGCTGTCAGATATCCTGGAGGGCTGTAGATGCTGTCAGATATCCTGGAGGGCTGTAGATGCTGTCAGATATCCTGGAGGGCTGGAAATGGTGTCAGATATCCTGGAGGGCTGGAAATGCTGTCAGATATCTTGTAGGGCTATAGATGCTGTCAGATATCCTGGAGGGCTGTAGATGCTGTCAGATATCCTGAAGGGCTGTAGAGGCTGTCAGATATCCTGGAGGGCTGTAGATGCTGTCAGATATCCTGGAGGGCTGGAAATGGTGTCAGATATCCTGGAGGGCTGTAGATGCTGTCAGATATCCTGGAGGGCTGTAGAGGCTGTCAGATATCCTGGAGGGCTGTAGATGGTGTTCAGGGCTCCACATCCCTAACCCTGCTCTTCTGTGTGGACCAGCTGGCATGGTACTACTTCATGTTGACCTGTATGTTGGTGAGGGCAGTGTACTTAACATGCACGCACAGCACACATGCACGCACACACACACGCACACAAAGATGGTATTTACTAACAGCTGATAGGTGATTATCGGCAGCAGTAAAGGGAATGCAGCAGTAAAGGGAATGCCCCAGTACTTGTGAGTCACTCTGTGATTCAGAACAGACATGGTAGAGTCCCAGCCACACGCACACACGCACACGGACATGCACACACACACACACACACACACACACGCATAAACACACTCAGTAGAGAGACCTTGACACACACCTGTCTGATGGGGATTCCTGGTGGTGTGTGTGTGTGTGTGTGTCGGGGGGATGAGTGCAGTCTAGTCTAAACAGATAATATTCTGTCTACTGAGCTGAACTCTTAATATATCC
Organism: Hypomesus transpacificus; assembly: GCF_021917145.1. NCBI lineage: Eukaryota > Metazoa > Chordata > Actinopteri > Osmeriformes > Osmeridae > Hypomesus > Hypomesus transpacificus. The sequence goes on along the minus strand of NC_061061.1, from coordinate 1,135,404 downwards.
AGGGGACAATAGACCTGGAAGGTAGTCTCTCATGTTACTCTCCTACTCTCTCTTCTACTCTCTCTCTCTGTCAGTTTTCCCGCTCTTCCTTGCTTCCTCTCCCTGGAGATGGTGTGTGAGTGTCTGTGTGCAGTGGCCAGCCTCCCAGAGGCAGGTGGCACATTGGTGCAGGTTTCTATGGAGAGTGCAGCCAGCGGCGCGGGTCATTGTATCTGATGGAGTTACCGTTGGTTTGTTTGTATGGGGCGAGACAGGGAGCCCCTAGTCCCTTTGATTGGTTGAAGCAGCCTCCTGGCTAAGCCTGTCCTGCTTGTTGTGTTCTGGGACACATTCCACCACACACACACACACACACACACACACACACACACACACGCACACACAGCGGAGGGATGCTGGTGATCTTCACACATACAGCTTAACTTCTGAGCCGATGTTTGAGCGAGCGGGGCGTGACCTTGTGGCCCCTGGAGGAATGTTCCCAACTGTTGATGAAAGCAGCCATGTTTGTGAGTGGAGAGACACGGCTGGCCTGCCTGCCTGCCTGCTGCAGAGAGGACCACCAGCCTGTTCATGTGAGGGGGCTTTGTGAGGGAGTGGGGGAGGGGAGGGAGGAGTGTGGGGGGGATGGAGGAGTGTTGGGGGGAAGGAGGAGTGGGGAGGGGAAGGAGGAGTGGGGAGTGGAGGGAGGAGTGGGGGAGGGGAGGGAGGAGTGGGGGGAAGGGAGGAGTGGGGGGGAGGGCAGGTGTGGGGGAAGGAGTCGGGGAGGAAAGGGAGGAGTGGGGGAGGGAGGGGAGGAGTGGGTCTTGGATGACTGAGAAGGAAAACTCAGATTCTCCCTTTCTTTTCTCTTCTTTTTCTGCCTATCCTCCTCCTCGCCTGTCCTCCTCCTCCTCCCTCTGTCTTCCCTCTGTCCTCCTCCTCCCTCTGTCCTCCTCCTCCTCCCTCTGTCTTCCCTCTGTCCTCCTCCCTCTGTCCTCCTCCTCCCTCTGTCCTCCTCGTCTTCCCTCTGTCCCCCTCCCTCTGTCCTCCTCCTCCCTCTATCCTCCTCCCCTGTCCTCCTCTCCTGTCCTCCTCTCCTGTACTCCTCCTCCTCTCCTGTCCTCCTCCTCCTCTCCTGTTCTCCTCCTCCCCCTGTCCTCCTCCCTCTGTCCTCCTCCTCCCTCTATCCTCCTTTCCTGTCCTCCTCCTCCCTCTGTCCTCCTACTCCCCCTGTCTTCCCTCTGTCCTCCTCCCTCTGTCTTCCCTCTGTCCTCCTCCTCCCTCTGTCCTCCTCGTCTTCCCTCTGTCCTCCTCCTCCCTCTGTCCTCCTCCCTCTGTCCTCCTCCTCCTCCCTCTGTCCTCCTCCTCCCTCTGTCTTCCCTCTGTCCTCCTCCCTCTATCCTCCTCTCCTGTCCTCCTCCTCTCCTTTTCTCCTCCTCCTCTTCCCTCTGTCCTCCTCCCTCTATCCTCCTCTCCTGTCCTCCTCCTCCTACTCCCCCTGTCTTCCCTCTGTCCTCCTTCTCCCTCTGTCTTCCCTCTGTCCTCTTCCTCCCTCTGTCCTCCTCCCTCTGTCCTCCTCCCTATATCCTCCTCTCCTGTCCTCCTCCTCCCTCTGTCCTCCTCCCTCTATCCTCCACTCCTGTCCTCCTCCTCCTACTCCCCCTGTCTTCCCTCTGTCCTCCTTCTCCCTCTGTCTTCCCTCTGTCCTCTTCCTCCCTCTGTCCTCCTCCCTCTGTCCTCCTCCTCCCTATATCCTCCTCTCCTGTCCTCCTCCTCCTCCTCCCTCTGTCCTCCTCCTCCCTCTATCCTCCTCTCCTGTCCTCCTCCTCCTCCCTCTGTCCTCCTACTCCCCCTGTCTTCCTCCCCCAGAAAGAGAGAGATCCTGGGTCATGCACCCTTAATCTCTTACCTTACCTGTAGGGCTGATTATGTCGTTTTTTGATGTGAGTTCCCGCGTTTTTGGTCCCCAGGCTGGGCCTCTCTCCCCTACTCCTCTAGCCTCTCTCCCCTACTCCTCCAGCTTCTCTCCCCTAGTCCTCCAGCCTCTCTCCCCTGGTCCTCCAGCATCTCTCCCCTACTCCTCCAGCCTCTCTCCCCTACTCCTCCAGCCTCTCTCCCCTACTCCTCCAGCCTCTCTCCCCTGGTCCTCCAGCCTCTCTCCCCTACTCCTCCAGCCTCTCTCCCTTGGTCCTCCAGCCTCACTCCCCTGGTCCTCCAGCCTCACTCCCCTGGTCCTCCAGCCTCACTACCCTGGTCCTTCAGCCTCACTACCCTGGTCCTCCAGCCTCACTCTTTGATCCTCCAGCCTCACTCCCCTGGTCCTCCAGCCTCACTACCCTGGTCCTCCAGCCTCACTACCCTGGTCCTCCAGCCTCTCTCCCCTGGTCCTCCAGCCTCACTCCCCTGGTCCTCTAGCCTCACTACCCTGGTCCTTCAGCCTCACTGCCCTGGTCCTCCAGCCTCACTCTTCGATCCTCCAGCCTCACTCCCCTGGTCCTCCAGCCTCACTCCCCTGGTCCTCCAGCCTCACTACCCTGGTCCTCCAGCCTCACTCCCCTGGTCCTCCAGCCTCACTCCCCTGGTCCTCCAGCCTCACTCCCCTTTTCCTCCAGTGTCACTCCCCTGGTCCTTCAGCCTCACTACCCTGGTCCTCCAGCCTCACTACCCTGGTCCTCCAGCCTCTCTCCCCTGGTTCCCCTGCCTCTCTCCCAGGCAGGAAGTTAGAGGATCCAGGAGATGAGAGACTGATAGAGTTGCTCCTCCATCCTTCTGAAACACACCCAATCATTTGACCACACACACACACACTCAGATTACTGTTCTGGTAGGATAGTTGATAGGCTGCTGTCTGTGCCAGCTGTGGGGCATGTGTGGCTGTGTGTGTGTTGGAGGGGGGGGGGGGGGCTAATTAACCCTCCTCCCACTCTACTTCATCCTTCTCTCCCTCCTCCATCCTTTCTCTCTCCATCCTTTTCCACCTCCCTCTCTTCCTCCTCTCCCTCTCTCTTCCTATTCTTTCCTGCATCCACTCCCACAGTGAGCTCAAAGGGGGGCTCAAAGGGGGGCTGTGTTTATGTGAGAGAGAAAGAGAGAGAGCCTGTGTTGTCTGGCTGCGTGAAAACTCCTGTCTGTTGTCTGTGTCTGTTAGACGTGAAGCTCTGTCTCACAAGTGTCTCTGAGGCCCCCTTGGGTCATTTCCATCACAAAGGTGTGTGTGTGTGACTGTCAGGGGAACCAACCGTGCCTGGAATTCCAGAGTCCCCTGTCTCTCCTCCTCTGCTCTGATTGTGACCCTTCAAAGTCTCGCCTACACACTCAACCCCCTGCCCAGGCCCCCTCCCAGGCCCCCTCCCAGGCCCCCTCCCAGGCCCCCTCCCAGGCCCCCTCCCAGGCCCCCTCCCAGGCCCCCTCCCAGGCCCCCTCCCAGGCCCCCTACCAGAGCTCAGAGGGTTAGGGTTAGCTCGGAGGGTTAGGGTTAGCTCAGAGGGTTAGGGTTAGCTCGGAGGGTTAGGGTTAGCTCGGAGGGTTAGGGTTAGCTCAGAGGGTTAGGGTTATCTCGGAGGGTTAGGGTTAGCTCGGAGGGTTAGGGTTAGCTCGGAGGGTTAGGGTTAGCTCAGAGGGTTAGGGTTATCTCGGAGGGTTAGGGTTAGCTCGGAGGGTTAGGGTTAGCTCAGAGGGTTGAGGTTAGCTCAGAGGGTTAGAGTTAGCTCAGAGGGTTAGGGTTAGCTCAGAGGGTTAGGGTTAGCTCAGAGGGTTAGGGTTAGCTCAGAGGATTAGGGTTAGCTCAGAGGTGACAACAGGGGATGCAGAGGAGGAAGATGGAAAGAGGAGAAATAAAACACTGATATTGATAGTAGAGAGTTGAGTACTGCTCTAGTCTCTACTGCCTTTAGAGAGTAGAGTAGAGGCAGTAGAGAGTAGACTAAAGTCTTGAGTAGAGGCAAGTATAGGCAGTAGAGACATTCAGTTCAAGTCTGTGACTCTGGATTAAAGTGACTCATGTGCCAAAAATTGTCTATATGGGGGTGGTGGTGTAGTATGAATGACGCACCGCTGCACACCCACACACGCGCACACACACGTGTCTCTTGTGTTTGGTTTCTTGAACATGTTTGAAGCCCTGGGACTCTTCTTCTATTCTGAGTGCAGCTCTGCCACTATATCCTACCTCTGTGTTATTACTCTGCTGAATAACAAACAAGCACTGTTTGTCCTGTGGTCTCCCCCTGCCCTCCTCTTCCCCCTCCTTCCCTCCCTGTCCTCCTCCTCCCCTCCCTGCCTTCCTCCTCCCCTCCCTGCCCCCCTCCTCCCCTCCCTGCCCCCCTCCTCCTCTTCCCCTTCCCTCCCCTCCATGCCCTCCTCCTCCCCTCCCTGCCCTCTCCCTGCCCTCCTCCTCCCCTCCCTGTCCTCTTCCTCCCCTCCTTGCCCTCCTCCCCTTCCTGCCCTCCTCCTCCCCTTCATGCCCTCCTCCTCCCCTCCCTGCCCCCTCCCTGTCCTCCTCCCCTTCCCTCCCTGTCCTCCTCCTTCCCTCCCCTCCCTGCCCTTCTCCTCCCCTCCTTGCCCTCCTCCTCCCCTTCCCTCCCTGTCCTCCTCCCCTTCCCTCCCTGTCCTCCTCCTTCCCTCCCCTCCCTGCCCTTCTCCTCCCCTCCTTGCCCTCCTCCTCCCCTTCCCTCCCTGTCCTCCTCCCCTTCCCTCCCTGTCCTCCTCCTTCCCTCCCCTCCCTGCCCTTCTCCTCCCCTCCCTGCCCTTCTCCTCCCCTTCCCTCCCTGTCCTCCTCCCCTTCCCTCCCTGTCCTCCTCCTTCCCTCCCCTCCCTGCCCTTCTCCTCCCCTCCCTGCCCTTCTCCTCCCCTTCCCTCCCTGTCCTCCTCCCCTTCCCTCCCTGTCCTCCTCCTCCCCTCCTCTCTTCTAGGAGTCGTTGGGGCCCAGGCCCTGTTCTCCGTCCCCCGGCGGCCTGGCTATGGCACCATGGGCAAGCCCATCAAGCTGCTGGCCAACTGCTTCCAGGTGGACATCCCCAAGATGGACGTCTACCTGTACGAGGTGGACATCAAGCCTGAGAAGTGTCCCCGCAGGGTCAACAGGTGACGCTGGCACCCTCAGCTGGTCTGGAACTGGGGTACAGGGGTGTTGGGTAGAGGGCGTGGTAGAGGGGTACAAGTTAGAGATGTGTGTCTGCAGGGAGTTGGTGGGTAGAGGGTGGGGTAGAGGTGTAGAGGTGAGGCTAACAGGTGTGTGTCTACAGGGAGGTGGTGGACTCCATGGTGCAGCACTTCAAGGTCACCATCTTCGGTGACCGCAGGCCAGTCTACGACGGGAAGAGGAGCCTCTACACAGCTAACCCCCTGCCTGTAGCTACTGCAGGGGTGAGACACACACACACTTACAGACCCACACACACACATATATACACATGCCTACAGACCCACATACACACACACACACTTACAGACCCACATACACACACACACACTTACAGACCCACACACACACATATATACACACGCCTACAGACCCACATACACACACACACACACACACTTACAGACCCACATACACACACACACACACACACACACTTACAGACCCACATACACACACACACACTTACAGACCCACACTCATACACACGCACATACATGTGTGTAACCCCGCCCCCTCTTTGTTCCCATAGGTGGACCTGGATGTCACTCTGCCGGGGGAGGGGGGTAAGGACCGCCCCTTCAAGGTGTCCATCAAGTTTGTGTCACTGGTGAGCTGGCACATGCTGCACGAGGTTTTAACAGGTCGCAGTGTTCCTGAGCCCCTGGAACTGGACAAGCCAATCAGCACCAACCCTGTCCACGCTGTGGACGTGGTCCTCAGACACCTGCCCTCCATGAAGTGAGTCGCCGCCCTGGTGGCCTGGGGCAGCATAGCCTCCCTCACTCCCCTAGCATAGCCTCCCTCACTCCCCTAGCATAGCCTCCCTCACTCCCCTAGCATAGCCTCCCTCACATAGTTTTGTAGTCCTGTATATGTTTGTAGTTCTCTCTCTCCTCCAGGTAGGTGACCTCTGACCCCTCCATGTGTGTGACCCTCAGGTACACTCCGGTGGGGCGCTCCTTCTTCTCCTCCCCGGAGGGCTACGACCACCCTCTGGGCGGGGGGAGGGAGGTCTGGTTTGGCTTCCACCAGTCTGTACGGCCGGCCATGTGGAAGATGATGCTCAACATCGATGGTGAGTCACACAGCTGGTCTTTACATTTACATTTATGCATTTAGCAGACGCCTTTCTCCAAAGCGACTTCCAAGAGAGAGCTTTACAAAAGAGCATAGGTCACTGATCATAACAACGAGGTAGTCCCAAACATTGCAAGCAGCCAAAACATGAAGCATACATTTTAAATCCGTTATAACTAACCAACAAGTCTCTCAATAAGTCATTGTGAACCTGGAGGAACCTAACATCAGTGTTAGTTTCCCTGAGTGTCCCTGACGGAGGTCTTTATAGATCAGATGTTAGGGGAAGGCCCTTTATCTCCAGCGAGGTTAGCCAAGGACACCAATCTGGACAAGGAGGGTGCAGTACCTCTAGCAAGCACCAGAGGGGGGCAGGAGAGCAGGTCTAGGCTGATCAGGTGTAGGCTGATGGCGTGTGTGTGGTTAGGGTTAGGGTTAGTTAATAGAACAGGATCATAGTAACCCCCTATTTACACCGGCAAGTGACCATCCAAAATGGTCAACTGACCTTTGTAGGGTCATCACCCTCAGAAATAATTTGTACAGATAGCCACCTGACTTACTATAAACAATCCCCCAACAATTGCAAACACTTTACAACCTCTCAACCTTCTACAACCTCAGCTTAATTATCTCCCCTTCCTGCAGACAACATGAGTTGTTGTTCCCGACTCTGGTCCTTAGCCCTTGTTGTGATTGCAGTAGTAGTAGTTCCCTGTGTTGACCTGGTCCATCCGGTGCTGTGTGCTAGCTGTGTGCTCTCTGTCGCCCCCTAGTGTCGGCCACAGCCTTCTACAAGGCCCAGCCCGTCATCCAGTTCATGTGTGAGGTCCTGGACATCCACAACATCGACGAGCAGCCACGCCCACTCACAGACTCCCACAGGGTCAAGTTCACCAAAGAGATTAAAGGTAAGCAGCAACCTGTGTGTGTGTGTGGGTGCCCTGTGTGTGGGTGCCCTGTGTGTGTGTGTGTGTGTCCTGTGTGTGTGTGTGTGCCCTGTGTGTGTGTGCCCTGTGTGTGTGTGTGTGTGAGTGTGTGTGTGCTTATGCTCATCAGCCTGCTGTGTCTCAGGTCTGAAGGTGGAGGTGACACACTGTGGAACCATGAGGAGGAAGTATCGAGTCTGCAACGTGACCCGCCGTCCGGCCAGTCACCAGACGTGAGTCAGCCTGCACGTGTGTGTGTAGCTACGGGGTCTGGGGTGTGTGTGTGTGTGTGTGTGTGTGTGTATGTGTGTGTGTGTGTGTGTGTAAATGCCTGAGGAAGGGGGTTAGGATATTCACCCAAACCAGTGTCTGACTCATTATCGGCTAAACAGTCCAAAGACCTTAGTCACCAGACACACATACCTTACACGCTCGCACACACACACACACAAAAGACCCTGTCTCCCTGCAGCACCAGGGTTGTAAACCTGGTTCTCCTGGTTCTGCTTAGGTTCCCCCTACAGCTGGAGAACGGCCAGACAGTAGAACGTACGGTAGCCCAGTACTTCAGAGAGAAGTACAACCTGCAGCTGAAATACCCCCACCTGCCCTGCCTGCAGGTGGGCCAGGAGCAGAAGCACACCTACCTGCCCCTGGAGGTGAGGCCCTGGAGGAACTCTGCTCTGCCCTGCCCCACACTCTCAACACCTTGTTCTGCTACCTTAACACTGGGTCTCCTGTGTGTGTGTCTCTCTTCAGGTGTGTAACATAGTAGCAGGGCAGCGGTGCATCAAGAAGCTGACAGATAATCAGACCTCCACCATGATCAAAGCCACAGCTCGCTCTGCCCCCGACAGACAGGAGGAGATCAGCCGGCTGGTGAGGAGCGCCCCCTAGTGGATAGATGATGGTATTGCTTTTAGAAAAGATTCAGCCTCTACATTGTAATGAAGGTATACATACACAGAAACCTCTTAACCTCTTTAGATTATATCAATGAATCACAGATTAGGTAGTAGGGTTGAATAATAAAGTTAGTGCAAGTAGTAGTTGGAACAAACCAACTGAAATATTCAGAAGGGAAATTTAACAACGTGAACATCTCTAGTTGGACCACACAACACTGTATCATCACCTGGATAAATGACCTCCTTTCTGCCTCCATCCCTGCCTCTCTCTCCCTTTCTCTTTCTGTCTCCATCCCTGCCTCTCTCTGCCTCCATCCCTGCCTCTCTCTCTCCCTTCCTCTCTGCCTCCATCCCTGCCTCTCTCTCTCCCTTCCTCTTTCTGCCTCCATCCCTGCCTCTCTCTCCCTTCCTCTCTGTCTCCATACCTGCCTCTCTCTCTCCCTTCCTCTCTCTGCCTCCATCTTTGCCTCTCACTTTCTCTCTCCCTTCCTCTCTATATCTATCTTCCTCTCTTTATCCCTTCCCCTCTCTCTCTCCCTTCCTCTCTCTGTTTCCAACCCTTCCTCTCTCTTTGTCCATCCTGCCTCCTCCACCCCTTGCAGGTGCGGAGCGCCAACTACGACGCAGACCCGTTTGTTCAGGAGTTCCAGTTCCGCGTGCGTGATGAGATGGCCCAGGTGACCGGGCGCGTGCTGCCCCCCCCCATGCTGCAGTACGGTGGGCGGGTGAGCTCTGAACACTTTATGGTACCTGCCTTTAAATCACGCCATCTCTCCATCTGTCTGTCTGGAGCATCACACTGTGTGTGAGTGTGACTGTATGTGTGTAGTATCTCACTGTGTGTGTGTGTGTGTGTAGCATCACACCGTGTGTGTGTAGTCTAAGTGTGTGTGTGTGTGTGTGTGTAGTCTCACTGTGTGTGTGTAGTTTCAGACTGTGTGCATCGTTGTGCATATAAATTACATGTTGAATGTGTGTTTTGCATCAACCACTGAGCTGGACACGGGGCCGGAATGAACACAGGGCAGGAATGAACACAGGGCAGTAATGAACACGGGGCAGTAATGAACACAGGGCAGGAATGAACACAGGGCAGGAATGAACACAGGGCAGTAATGAACACGGGGCAGTAATGAACACGGGGCAGGAATGAACACGGGGCAGTAATGAACACAGGGCAGTAATGAACACAGGGCAGTAATGAACACAGAGCAATAATGAACACGGGGCAGTAATGAACACGGGGCAGGAATGAACACGGGGCAGTAATGAACACGGGGCAGGAATGAACACGGGGCAGTAATGAACACGGGGCAGTAATGAACACAGGGCAGTTATGAACACGGGGCAGGAATGAACACGGGGCAGGAATGAACACGGGGCAGTTATGAACACGGGGCAGTTATGAACACGGGGCAGTTATGAACACGGGGCAGTTATGAACACAGGGCAGGAATCGACCTCAGCTGTGCATTTATTACAAAAGACAGGCAATTAACAATAAATGAGATTTGGTTATGTCATATGACAGGTCACTTTGTATGTTAATACACACTTTGAGTTGGTGTGTATCAATTAATTTGATATGTTTAACGCTTTAAAAATAATATAGCGCCATTAACGCAAGACAATTTTTGCGTCTATTAAACCAGAAAGTGCTCAAACCATTATTTGCAACAGGATACGTTTATTCCTCCTTTTTTAGAAAGATTTCTCTCTAATAATCATGACTTGGGTAAACCTCATAGGCTGCGTCCTGCGATAGCCTACTGCATCTGTCCTGCACTTTAACAGCCTGGCTAGCGATCTAGCTAGCTAACCTTCACACTCAGTGTGAACAATAGAACTAAGCAAACTAACATCCAACACGACACATACCAAAGTAAACACAAGTTTAACAATAGAAACTTAAACAATGCTTCCGTCAACAAAATTACCCCCCCAACTGACCCCCGTTCTGTCCTACCGCAAGCCATGCTGAAAACCAAGAGCGCAGTTGCGACCCTACATGAACACCGGTGCGAATACAACATAAAAACTACATTTCCCATTAATGAGTAGTTTGAACCCATCCACCATAGAGGAACTCATTCAGATCAGTACAGAGGCGCCCTCCCTGGAAATGTTGGATGCCTCTAAATGTGCTGAAAACTGGCTGTCAGCTGGTAAAAGGTCAAGACTCACATGCTACAAAGCTTGGCAAGCCAGTCAGTTTAAAACAATGTTACAATGAATACAAAAAAGTAATAAATGACTATGTAATGAATAAATAAGAAACCAATCCTGTTTCCGGTCAATTTTGTGTAATTCATTCAATAGTCTAATAATAATGCAATGTTTTCAAAAACAGAAATTGACTGTGCCCCTAAAATGTTTCACTTGGGGGCACGTGCTCCACCTGTCCAGTATTTTTGATAACCTTCAGGGTTTAAACTTTAATATTCAACGTGCACTTAAACACTTTGTGTTTATACAGTTGCTGCATATATTTGATGGGAATGACTATTCTGTACTTCCCAGGAGAGACTGTTTACAGTTCACGAGATGTCATACAATGTTCTATTTAAAATATACTTGTGTTCATTGATTTAATTCAGTGTTTTACATGATGATAACGAGCTTGGGGAAAATGCGATTAATTGCGATTAATCACAGCATATTTTGCGATTAATTAGTTTAAAACATATAATCGATTCCCAGCCCTAATATATAGATATTTCCTCCAAACACATTAATATCTATGAACTAAAACATTATTCCAGCCCACGTTTTTCAGTTACAGTAATATACAAGCTGTACACTCTACTGTTCTTTAAACACCTCAACACAGACAGGATTCTCAGAATTTGAACTTGTACAGTACAACAGTAATTAAGAGTTGTGGTGGTTATGTAAAATGCCCAGTGATGAGGCCAGACAGGGCTAATTTAGCAATACATGTAGCACTTGACATCACTTTTAGTTGTTTTGAAAGACATATACATCAAATAAACAGTCCAAATAATGTATCTACTGGTGTTCATATGGTTGACATTCCCCATTTCATCAGCGCCAAAAACGTTTTTTTGCTACTAATTAAGGAATCCTAGCTATGGAGACGTGACGGAAAATTGTTTATTGGGGGTAAAGTAAGAAAAATGCTAAATATAAATAATCCAACAACAGCCAATATGTTTGTAGTCTCCATCCAGCTGGCTAACTCAAGAGCTGGACGATATGTCCCATATCCTTGGGGGCAGAACATTTTCTTTAGATCGAAACTCAGTCAACAATACAAAACAAACAGGTGAATAACGATAAGTGAAATACGCTTTTGAATGAACTTAAATGTAATTATATTTGTTTGTTTTAACTTAATAACCTATTTAAAATGTCAATATAAGTAGGGATAAAAGTGTTCTTGTATTTGACCTTATTCACCAGAGGTACTTCACCTCGTCTGCTAGGTGGAAGTATCAGAAATGAATCATGAAGGGGGGGGAATATCCATGGTAATAGCAGAGGCCTTTTGACTGCCACAGTCTAATCTACTTCTAAAATGTTTACTGTTCAATTTCCTGTCCCCCGCCAATTTTGAAAGTATCTTTGTCGCCAAACAAAGATTGGATAAATGGAAACATTTATTTAATTAATTGCGCAGCCCAAGTGTGTGTGTGCATAGAGGTTTGTGTGTGTGTGTGTGCATAGAGGTGTGTGTGTGTGTGCATAGAGGTGTGTGTGTGTGTGTGTGTGCATAGAGGTGTGTGTGTGTGTGTGCATAGAGGTGTGTGTGTGTGTGTGTGTGTGTGCATAGAGGTGTGTGTGTGTGTGTGCATAGAGGTGTGTGTTTGTGTGCATAGAGGTGTGTGTGTGTTTGTGTGCATAGAGGTGTGTGTGTGTGTGTGTGCATAGAGGTGTGTGTGTGTGTGTGCATAGAGGTGTGTGTGTGTGTGTGCATAGAGGTGTGTGTGTGTGTGTGTGTGCAAAGAGGTGTTTGTGTGTGTGCATAGAGGTGTGTGTGTGTGTGTGCATAGAGGTGTGTGTGTGTGTGTGCATAGAGGTGTGTGTGTGTGTGTGTGTGCATAGAGGTGTGTGTGTGTGTGTGTGTGCATAGAGGTGTGTGTGTGTGCATAGAGGTGTGTGTGTGTGTGTGTGCATAGAGGTGTGTGTGTGTGTGCATAGAGGTGTGTGTGTGTGTGTGTGTGTGAGAGCCTGACCGGCAGCAGGTGACCCCTGCTCTGTGTTGCAGAACCGCACGGTGGCCACGCCCAGCCACGGGGTGTGGGACATGAGGGGGAAGCAGTTCCACACAGGTGTGGAGATCAAGATGTGGGCCATCGCCTGCTTCGCCACGCAGAGACAGTGCAGGGAGGAGATCCTCAAGTAAGACAGCTGAGAGGTTCCCTGCAGTACCTCCCTCGTCCTGCATAACGACCAGGCCATAACCAACCCTAACCCTAAATCATCTCCTTCATGTTATAACGGCCTTCCCGGGCCATCTTTCTTAGGTCTACTCTAAGCAAATGACTCTCTTAACACATCCCTCTCTTCCTGCCTCTACCTGTATCTCTCTCTCTCTCGCCCTCTTCCTGTCTACCTGTACCCCTCTCTCCCTCCTTTCCCCCTCTCCCTGCATCCTCTCTGTAGGGGCTTCACCGACCAGCTGCGTAAGATCTCAAAGGATGCTGGGATGCCCATCCAGGGCCAGCCCTGCTTCTGTAAGTACGCCCAGGGGGCCGACAGCGTGGAGCCCATGTTCAGACACCTGAAGAACACCTACTCTGGCCTGCAGCTCATCATCGTCATCCTGCCTGGAAAGACCCCCGTCTACGGTACCAGTCAAAACGTCCTCATCAGAGCGTGCGTAGAGACAGCTCGTGCATTGGGACTACGGTGCCTCTAACGCTGCTTGTTTGGTCCTGTAGCGGAGGTGAAGCGTGTGGGAGACACTCTCCTGGGCATGGCCACCCAGTGTGTCCAGGTGAAGAACGTGGTGAAGACCTCCCCCCAGACCCTCTCCAACCTCTGCCTGAAGATCAACGTCAAGCTGGGGGGCATCAACAACATCCTGGTGCCTCACCAACGGTAGCTGCCTCACACACTCTGGCTCTGTCTCATACACACAGATCAGCCAACAGATATATTGTTGTCCATATGAGATGAGATCCGTTGTCGCAAGGGAAGGTGAAAAGTCGTTAAATCTAGCGACAAAGCTGATTGGCAACACTGTTCCCAGCTTTAAGAGGCTGTGTTGAAGGGCTTCTGACCCCTCCTCTGACCCCTCCTCCTCTCTGCCTCCCCCTCCTGTCTGCCCCCCCCCCCCCCCTCTGACCCCTCCTCCTCTCTGACCCCTCCTCCTCTCTGCCCCCCCCCTCCTCTCTCCCCCCCCCCCCCCCAGGCCCTCAGTGTTCCAGCAGCCCGTCATCTTCCTGGGAGCCGATGTTACCCACCCTCCTGCTGGGGATGGGAAGAAGCCCTCCATCGCAGCGGTGAGAACACCTTTCTCATCTGGCAACTCTTACTTACTCTAAAACACATTATTTTTACTCTTTAATCATGTTCTCTTCTTCTTCTTCCTCCCTCCTTCCCTCATTTTCCTTCTGTCATTCTCTTCATTCCTCATCCTCCCTCCCTCCAGGTGGTGGGCAGTATGGATGCCCACCCCAGCCGGTACTGTGCTACGGTTCGGGTCCAGAGGCCCAGGCAGGAGGTCATCCAGGATCTGGCGTCCATGGTGAGAGAGCTGCTGATCCAGTTCTACAAGTCGACCCGCTACAAACCCACCAGGATCATCTTCTACAGGGACGGAGTGTCTGAGGGCCAGTTCAGACAGGTCTGTGTCACTGCTACTGGCTCTCTCTGTCTCTCTCGACAGGTCTGTCACTGCTACTGTCTCTCTTTTTCTCTCTCTTTCTCTGTCTCTTTCTCTTTCAACAGGTCTGTCACTGCTACTGTATCGCTTTCTCTCTCTCTCTCTTTCTCTGTCTGTCTCTCTCTTTCTCTGTCTCTCTCTCTCTCTCTCTTCGTCTCTCGTTTAGGGTTGTGACCCCCTATTGTCCAAGGTCGTGACCCCATGGTGTTTAGGGTTGTGACCCTGTGAGGTTTATGGTCTTGACCCTGTGATGTTTAGGGTCGTGACCCCGTGATGTTTAGGGTCGTGACTAGTGTTGGGGGTAACGCGTTATGTCATATAATAATAAGAAGACTTTATTTCTATAAAACATTTCATACAAGAATTGCAGCTCAAGTTGCTTTACATAAAAACAATAATACAAGTGATAAAAGGAATAATACAAATACAAGCCGCAGTCTTTGCAGTATCTCGAGCCACAGTCTCACAGCATATAACGCGTTACATACTATTATTACTTGAGTAAGTAACAAACTAATAAATGCGTTACTTTTTGACATTGAGTAATATTATTACAGTTAAGTAACTTGCGTTACTTGTCCAAGTTAGTGCATGAATTCAACAAATGACCTATAGATAGCAAATAGCCTTATAAATACAGATTGAAAAATGCACTTAAAACCATAAAAGAGATGGCGACCCGTTTCCACAACTCGCTACTAAAAGTAATAATAAAAGCAGAGTGCAAATTATACAATGGTCAACTTCTTCTGCAGGGCGTAAAGTAATATTTACGATTACAGGTAAGCGCGATATATAAATGTATCGACCCCCCCCGACCTGTTGTGTTGACCTCTTTTGGGGGGGTCCAAGTCTTAATTAAGGGGGTCAAACCCCCCCGTAATTCGCACACTGAGTAAAAGTAATATAATAAGTAGTAATATTACTTTGTACAGAAAGTAATAATGTAACTTATTTTACTGAACAGTAATAACTAATATATCACTTTTTTGAGTAACTTCCCCCAACACTGGTCGTGACCCTGTGATGTTTAGGGTCGTGACCCTGTGATGTTTAGGGTCGTGACCCCGTGATGTTTAGGGTCGTGACCCCGTGATGTTTAAGGTCGTGACCCCGTGATGATCAGGGTCATGACCCTGTGATGTTAAGGGTCACCAGGCCCAAATGTAATACGCAGATTTTGTTCACATTTTCTGCGGTTATTCAGACTGAAAATATTAAATAAATATTTCCACTAGCTTTCTGTTCTTATGTCGGAGCAACCGAAGATGTTCCACAACAGTTTGATTGTGAATATGGTTGATTGAATGTTGACAGACTTTGCAAAAAAGTATTGATCCATCCTCATAAAGATCGGCTGAAAACTCCCTGGCCCTGTCTCTTGCTGTAAATTTGGTCGAAAAGACCAAGTTTCCATTTAAATTCCCATCATTGTTGGCTAACGTTTTAATAATAGAGACGTAATACGAGTTGAGAAGTTTATTTACATTTTGCCTCAGACAACTTTTTTTGAAAATCTGTGGGTTTTCGTCGGAATTCTGTGCCTGCATATTCCGTTTGGGCCTTGTCATGACCCCGTGAAGATCAGGGTCATGACCCCGTGACGATCAGGGTCATGACCCTGTGACGATCAGGGTTATGACCCCGTAACGATCAGGGTCATGATCCCGTGGTGTCCCGTCCTGCTGCAGGTGCTGTACTATGAGCTGCTGGCGATCCGAGAGGCCTGCATCAGTCTGGAGAAGGACTACCAGCCCGGCATCACCTACATCGTGGTGCAGAAGAGACACCACACCAGGCTGTTCTGTGCCGACCGCAACGAGAGGGTGAGCCTGTTACCACACACACATACTCACACACACAGACACTTGTGTGTCTTACTGGGTCATCAGGCTGGGAGCTCAGCCTGAAGCCCTCCTCCCCAACACACTACTCTGCTAACGCACTGATGGAGGGAGCAGGCAGTTAGCAGCCTATAAGCACTGCTCATTTGAACAGACAACCCAATGATTTTCCCTCGCGTTGTCAGTTTCATGCGCTTCTCTGGAGGGAGTTCAGAGGTCGACTCAAAGCAGGAGGAGATGGGAGGACTTGTTACTTACCCAGAATGCTTTGCTCCCATGCCAGGTTGGACGTAGTGGCAACATTCCTGCCGGCACCACTGTGGACACGGACATCACTCACCCCTACGAGTTTGACTTCTACCTCTGCAGTCACGCTGGGATACAGGTACCACGTGTGTGTGTGTGTGTGCACTGGATGTTGGTCAACAATTGCTTTATTGGTGGCCAAGCCGCGAAGCGGCGAAGCCACCTTAAGTGTTTCTACGTATTCTTATTATTATTATTATTATTATTACACATCTTCTTCTGCCATGGGAGTCTATGGCAGCCCCTAGAACCAAATGGTCAGAAGTTGTGAATTTTGGCACACTATTTGGGACCAGTCCCCTCATCAATTTCACCAAGTTTCATGTCTCCCATTCCAACCATCTAGCGCCACCAATGGGTCAAAGTTGAAGGTGTGTTTACACATGTTACTTTTGAACCATATGCCCCATTGTCCAAAATGAGGTATCGTTGGATTCCCTGGATCAAGACGAGTTCAACGCACTCTATGACATCATACCCAGCTCTATAGATTCTCCGCCATTTTGAATGTAAAGGAAAAGCGTTTTTTCGCTACTCCTCCTACAATTCTTGTCGAATCTTCTTCATTCATTGCCACATATGATCTTCAGACCAAGCCTCACAGAAATCATCCCCTGGAGCTTTAATTTTCGCAACCGTTGCCGTTGTTAGTTACAGCCACATCAAATTTATGTGGCTGAATTGATGTGGCCGCCATTTTGAATATAACGTTTTTTCGCTACCTCTCCTATAAGGTTTGTCCAATCTTCACCAAATTTGGCACAGATCATCTTCAGACCAAGCCACACAAAAGAAATCACATGTTTTTTAGACTTTCTACACTCGACTGGAACAGCCAATCAAAGTCATCAGCCAATCAAAATCGTCAACCAAGCCACCATAAAAGAAGTGAGGTCATATCTCAGCACCTCTTTACTGCATTGACAACAAATTTGGTATAGGGACGAGGGACCCTGTTCTAAAGAAGTCCAAAATAGGTCATGCCATTTCACCTCTAGGTGGCGCTGCAATAGGCAAACATTTTCAGACCAAGCCTCACAAAAGACATCACATGGCGTTTTGATTTCTGCAACCGTTTGTTAGTTACAGCCAATCAAATTGAGCAACTGATCCGGAAAAAGGAAGTGAGGTAATATCTTAGCCAAGCTTTGATGCATTGACTCCAAACTTGGTGTATGGACTCAAGGCCCTCTTATTAAGAGGTTTGAGACAGGTAGTGTCATTTGACCTCTAGGGGGCATTACAATAGGTAGGATTGTGTTTTGACCAATAACTGTTGATTTGTTTGGCGTATTTAAGTCATTCCTATGTCTCGTGATATCTTAGGAGATCCCGCGTCTGATGCATGTTAACGCGTGATACCAGACGAATTGATGAGGCCGCCATTTTGAATGAATGAATAAAACTTTTTTCCTTACTCCTACACAATGTATCCAATATTCACCAGATTTGGCACAGATTATCTTCAGACCACAATCACCTTGCCATGTAAAAATATGACTGAATTACAGCTGTTTAAACTCGGGCCAAATCTGACCATGCGTGCCACAGGAGAAACGGCTTCCTTTTTGTATTCAGTAACTGTACACAGCAATTCCCATTGCTGATAATGGCTCACTGGGATAGACTGGCTCCGTTGAAGTGCAAGGTCGTAGGTTCGAATCCAGGCAAAGTCTCAGGCATGTCATGATACTGGTTTATCTGTTTAGTGAAGCCAGGTATGTGACAGTAGCTGTCGAGCAGTATAATCATAATGGCCACGATAATGTTTCATTCTCAGGGGATTTATACTCATGAAGAATCCGATTTATTGTGCTTTGTAGATATAGTGAATCTACATCTAGCCAGTGCATCGGATTTCTTGCATCATAACTTCTGAACAGATTTGTCATAAATCACAAGATTGGTCTCTTCTGATTCTACGTGGCATACCAAGTCGAAATATATCACATTGTCCCGTGTCCACCATTTTGGGCGTCGGCCATTTGGAATTTTCATAAAAACATACTTTTTTGAACTCCTCGTTTGCCGTTGCTCCTATTTTCATGGACATGTAATCAAATCATTTTCAGACTACAATCACCTCGATTTGTCAAAATATGACTGAATTACAACTTTTTATACTTGGTTCAAATCTGACAACGCTTCCCACAGGAAAAACGGCTTACTTTTTTTTACATAGTAACTGAACACAGTAATTCCTTGCACTGAGAATAGCTCACTGGGATAAGACGGGTTCCTCTGAAGTGTAAGGTCATAGGTTCGAATCCAGCCAAAGTCATCACGCATGTCATGATACTTGTTTATCTGTTTAGTGAAGCCAGGTATGCCACAGTAGCTGTCTAACAGTATAATCATAATGGTAATGATAATGTTTCAATCTCAGGGGATCTATACTCAAGAAGAGTCAGATTTATTGTGCTTTACAGATATGTGTCCTCTAACCTCTAGGGGGGCGATCCCATGTCTGACACATGTTAACTTGTGATACCAGCCAAATTGATGCCGCCATTTTCATTAATTAATAAAACGTTTTTGTCCTACTCAAAATGTATCAAATATTCACCAACTTTTACACAGATTATCTTCAGACCACAATCACATTGACATATCAAAATAGGACTGAATTACAGCTGTTTAAACTTGGGACAAATCTGACAACCGCTTGCCACAGGAAAAATTCTTTATATTTTTACGCAGTCACTGAAATCTGATTTCCAGCACTGAGAATAGCTCACAAGGATAAATTGGTGTCCTGGCAACGTCAGAGGTTCAAATCCAGCCAAAGCTGACAAGCTTGTCATGTCTCTGATTCTCTGTTTAGCGAGACTATAAGCCACTGCAAAGAAAGCCAGGTAAACCGCAGTCACTAGATGTCGAAAGTTTCTTCTGGGTCATCTGACCTGCTTGGCCACCACATTGCTGCTTGCAGCTATATTCTTCTTATTATTATTATTTACACCAATAATAAAAAGAATAGTTTTAAAGAGTCCATTAGCAGAGAAGCTCCTTGCTCCATGTAACCCGCCTCCTCCCCCCTCCCCCCAGGGCACCAGTCGCCCCTCCCACTACCACGTCCTCTGGGACGACAACTGCTTCACGGCTGATGAGTTCCAGCTGCTCACCTACCAGCTGTGCCACACCTACGTACGCTGCACACGCTCAGTCTCCATCCCTGCGCCAGCCTACTACGCCCACCTGGTGGCCTTCCGCGCCCGCTACCACCTGGTGGACAAGGAGCACGACAGGTTAGGGGGCGGAGGGAGAACACCGAGTTTACATTCTCTGCGTGCTACACCGTCACGCATCACATCCTCTCTCAAAGGGAGAACCCTTAAATTGAATAACATCTGTAACATTCTCTCTTTCCTCTTCTCCCTTTCCCTCCCTCTCTTTCTCCCTCCTTCCCTCTGTTTCGACCTCTCTTCCTATCTCTCTCCCCCTCTGTCTCCATCCCTCCACCTCTCCCTCCCCCAGTGCGGAGGGCAGCCATGTGTCTGGACAGAGCAACGGCCGGGACCCCCAGGCTCTGGCTAAGGCCGTGCAGATTCACCACGACACTCTGAGGACCATGTACTTCGCCTGAGCAGCCCTCCTCCTCCCACACACACACCACCCCCTCTCTCCCACACACACACCACCCCCTCTCTCCCACACACACACTACCCCCTCTCTCACACACACACACACCACCCCCTCTCTCACACACACATACCTCCTCTCATTTACCACCTTCTCTCTCTCACATACACACACGTACACACACACCTCTTCCCTTTACTCTCTCTCACACACACACACACACACACACACACACACATGCTTGGCCTGCCAGTCAAATATGGTGGTCCCCCTCCCCCCTCAACCACCACACCATCCAGTACATCCAGACCTGACACTGTGCGAAGACATGGAGAGGAATAGGACTAGAGGAGGAGACACCCACCTTGAGTAAGACGACTGGAGGAGGAGGACGACTGGAGGAGGAGGAGGAGGACTGGAGGAGAAGGAGGAGGAGGAGGACTGGAGAAGAAGGAGGAGGAGGACTGGGGCAGAAGAAGGAGGAGGACTGGAGGAGAAGGACTGGAGCAGGAGGAG
Organism: Hypomesus transpacificus; assembly: GCF_021917145.1. Taxonomy (NCBI): domain Eukaryota; kingdom Metazoa; phylum Chordata; class Actinopteri; order Osmeriformes; family Osmeridae; genus Hypomesus; species Hypomesus transpacificus. The sequence goes on along the minus strand of NC_061061.1, from coordinate 1,115,266 downwards.
GACTGGAGGAGAAGGAGGAGGAGGACTGGAGGAGGAGGACTGGGGGAGAGGGAGGAGGAGGACCGGAGGAGGAGAGTCCCCACCTTGACGAGGAAGACTGGAGGAGGAGGAGAGGAAGGAGAAGACTAGGATGCAAACGCTGCTTTAAAACCCCACAGGAGCTCAGGGGCACTATGCAATATCAGCCAGAACCAGCCAACTGCTATCTGTGGGCATCCTGACCCCAACACCACCTCCCAACCCCCCCAACACCACCTCCCAGTCCCCCCAACACCACATCCCAGCCCCCCCAACACCACCTCCCAGTCCCCCCAACACCACCTCCCATCCCCCCCAACACCACCTCCCAGCCCCCCAACACCACCTCCCATCCCCCCCAACACCACCTCCCAGCCCCCCCAACACCACCTCCCAGCCCCCCCAACACCACCTCCCATCCCCCCCAACACCACCTCCCAGCCCCCCCAACACCACCTCCCAGCCCCGCCAACACCACCTCCCATCCCCCCCAACACCACCTCCCAGCCCCCCCAACACCACCTCCCAGCCCCCCAACACCACCTCCCAGCCCCCCCAACACCACCTCCCAGCCCCCCCCAACACCACCTCCCAGCCCCCCCAACACCACCTCCCAGCCCCCCCAACACCACCTCTTGCAGTCTTGTGAAATGTAAAACTCTCACCCCATCCAGCCATCTTGCCTTTTACCCCCACAGACTCTCATCTTAACTGCCTGGGTGGAGCTGATGGGGGTGCTGGGTGGAGCTGATGGGGGTGCTGGTTGGAGCTGATGGGGGTGCTGGGTGGAGCTGATGGGGATGCTGGGTGGAGCTGAAGGGGGTGCTGGGTGGAGAGTTTGGGCTGTGTGTGTGGTTCCTGGCTCCTGGTCCTCTCCCAGCTGATGGTGACTTAACCAAGTCATGAAGAGTGTCGATTGACCAATGCATGTGTACGAGAAGGCAAGCTGCTGTTGTTGAGGTGACACAGTGCCCTCTGTTGGCTCACATGTGAAAAAGCTCTTCAGATATCTAGACCTGCCTGAAGGCTTCATTCTTAAGGTTTTCTTTACTTTTTTTTTCTTTTTTTTACTTGTGTAGAACGACCCGCCATGTGCTCTGTGTAACCATGGCATCTGTGTAACTATGGCGTCAGTGTTACCATGGCATCTGTGTAACTATGGCGTCAGTGTTACCATGGCATCTAGTCCGCGATGTTGTGCTGTATGTCCCAAGGGCCAGCCTGGGCTTCGGGAGAGAGGACTTTTGTAATTATCTTTGATCTGTTTTTCTTTATCATTCATACATATGTTTCTTACCGCATCCATGCCAGTAATGTAAGATGACGTTGGTGATTATGGCTGTGTTTACTCTGATCCTCGAGGATCCTCCAGTCCTCTCCGAGACAGGCTGGGGGTTGACGAGCCACAGAACACCATGTTCCTTTCCTCTAGTGCAATAATGAGGATGAGGGGAGGGCAGGGGGAGGGGAGGAGTAGGGGAGGGGGAGGAAAAGACCACCCTTAACAGGAAGCTACATATTTAAGTAATCAGCATTTCTGCCTCCCAGTGGAGCAGTTATGTGCCCAGGGCGGTTGGCGAGGAGGCATGCCATGCGGGGGGTCTAATCAAGTGCCTGGTCTGGGAAAGGAAGGTAGGGGTGATGTGTTGTGGATGTCCTCACCTTCGCCGTGCATGCTGGGAAGCAGAGCAGCTGACACAGACAGTGTCACAACCAGCCTTCTGTCACAGCTTTGAATCAAGAAGACCCCAGACAGGCGGACTTCTGCACACAGTGCATCTCATGGAAGTCCTCCTGGTTGGAACGGGTGTCTTCGCTCGGCAGCCGTGTCCAAGCACACCTAGCCATACTGAACTCTGCTTATCCTGGTTAATATACGAGAATATAGCTGCTATTCTACTGGTCCTTGGCGGGTGAGGAGAGCCTGGCCCAGGAGGGTTAGAGTCCAGGAGCGGACCTGTGTCAGATAGCACACTCAACATGAACTAAGCCTTCATTAATACGTTAGCTTGTCAATGTTCCTCCTGAGTTGGTGTGAAGTATTGTGTTGCCTGTCCTCGGCTCCTGAGTGTCAGGCCTGGAGCTAGTCCAGTCGGACCTGGAGCTAGTCCAGTCGGGCCTGGAGCTAGTCCAGTCGGGCCTGGAGCTAGTCCAGTCGGGCCTGGAGCTAGTCCAGTCGGACCTGGAGCTAGTCCAGTCGGGCCTGGAGCTGGTCCAGGCTAGTCAGCGTTACTCAATCTGCACTAAGAGAAGCGTGTGTGTTGCTGACGCATCTGGTGCTATTCTCACTGATGATGAAGGGTCTTCATGGTGTGTGTGGGGGGGGGGGGGGTTGACCTAGTTGACCTATCTCTCCTCTCTATCTCTCCTCTCTATCTCTCCTCTCTCTCTCCTCTATCTTTCCTCTTTATCTCTCCTCTAACCCTCTATCTCTCTCTCTCCTCTATCTCTCCTCTCTATCTCCTCTATCTCTCCTCTCTATCTCTCCTCTCTATCTCCTCTATCTTTCCTCTCTATCTCTCCTCTAACCCTCTATCTCTCCTCTCTATCTCTCCTCTATCTCTCCTCTCTATCTCATCTATCTTTCCTCTCTCCTCTAACCCTCTATCTTTCCTCTCTCTCTCCTCTCTATCTCTCCTCTCTATCTCTCCTCTTTCTCTCCTCTCTATATCTCCTCTAACCCTCTATCTCTCCTCTCTTTCTCTCCTCTCTTTCTCTCCTCTCTATCTCTCCTCTCTTTCTCTCCTGTGAGGGAGGATGAGAAGGTCCGTGTTCAGTTGGAGTACGTGAGTGTGTGATGGATGTGAGTTGCCAGTGAGACTGTGTTCAGAGCGATACTGTGCTGCGGAGCCCAGCAGAGCCCTGTCTGCTGTCCTGTTCTCATGTACAGACGCCAACAGACTTGAGCCTTGACGATTCTCACTAGTGTCCTAAAGCCTTTTTAAAAGCCAGATTGGAAGTATATTTGTAATTATATTTAAAATGATGTAATGCACACCACTTATTTTTTCTAACAGAATTATGACAAATAGTAGTGTAGATATTAATCATAAGTAATATCATAAAGTAATGGTTATGAATCATAACGATTTAAGTGTTGCAATAGACTGTTGACTTGTTCCCGTGACGATGTGTAGTGTTTCTGTGCTTGGCAGTGGGGTTACTGACAAGGAGCGCGACGGTTATGGATCGGTCTGTTCCGATATGAAGAAGAAAGCTGGAGGACAGGGAGCGCTTCAGCTTGTTAGAGTTGTGCGTCTGAGCTGTTAAGAGGTGTGTGTGTGTTGGGTGTGGGGGGGGGGGGGGGGTGTGGAGGTGGTTCCACCTGGTCCAGGTGTGTCTGGAGGTGGTTCCACCTGGTCCAGGTGTGTGTGGAGGTGGTTCCACCTGGTCCAGGTGTGTGTGGAGGTGGTTCCACCTGGTCCAGGTGTGTCTGGAGGTGGTTCCACCTGGTCCAGGTGTGTGTGGAGGTGGTTCCACCTGGTCCAGGTGTGTCTGGAGGTGGTTCCACCTGGTCCAGGTGTGTCTGGAGGTGGTTCCACCTGGTCCAGGTGTATCTGGAGGTGGTTCCACCTGGTCCAGGTGTGTGTGGAGGTGGTTCCACCTGGTCCAGGTGTGTGGGGGGCTGTGTGCTGTGAAAGGAAGATGGTACGAGTATGTGTTACGGTCACCTGTTTCTGAGTTTCTGGCTGTTCATCCAAATGGACGTCTTCGGGTTAGTAGAACACATGTTTACATTTAGCAGATGTGTTTGCCTTGCTAAGAACCCCTGAGATGTTACTGGTTTTGTTTTTGTTGAAGTTGGCTTATGGCCAAGTCCTTGTCTCTGGAGCCTAGCATCTCACAGCAGAGTGAAGGCTTTTATTGTTTGCTAGAATCTCAAGCTATCCTGGGTTCTAGATGGTTCTGGTGGAAGGTTCATGGTGGAGAGGCGGTTCCCACGAGCCTCGGGCAGAAAGTGCCTTTTCTCTTGATGGTGCTGTACGAGTCCAACGTCAAATCAAACCAGTCAAACGGTTTAAATCCCTTTGCAGTGCAGCAGCAGCTGTGTTTACAAACCCGCACAGAACTCACCTCCGCTTTCATTCAGACAGCAGGAGGGGGCGGGAAACCAACACAACTCACACGCACACACAAACACAGACTATATGCCAAGTATGCTTGTGGTTTCACTTCCTGGCTGCAGACGGGTCAGTAGGGCGGAGCCTGCTGAAGGAGGAGGGGGTCTGCCTGGCCTCTGGAGGGTGAACCCAGCACAGCACTTTATAGATAGACTGCCACCTCACTCAGACGACAGGGGGATGCCCATCTGGGCTGCTGCGACCCGCCTGCTCCCTCAGTGCTACACTGGGAGTTCTCCACACCACACTGGGGGATGCTCCTTGGTTACGGGTCTCCTTAGTGATGGGTCTCCTTAGTGACTGTGGCAGCTGGGTGGAGCTTGCGTGTGTGTCTGAGGTCCATCAGCAGGTTAGCCCCGCCCCCCTGGCGTTGTCCTAGCAGCCAGACTCTGTTCCTGTGATGGAAGAATAGGGGGCGCTGTTCAGCATTCTGAGGCTGTATGGTGCAAACTGATAGGCAATGGTAGTCATGGTTACATGTTGGGGGAGGGGGTTGTCCGGTGGGTACCTGTAAACGAGAGATCTCAGAAACAGCTCTCGTACCTTGCTATGCTGCATATGTTCTACCACAAGTGAGGAGCTGCAAATGTCGCTTTGATTATTACGGTGTAAAGCTCAAGCAATGCCTGATTACATTGTTCCTATAACTATTTTAGAGACAGAAGTATAACTAAGATATTCTCTTTTCTCGTATCCCACTTTGAAAGTTGTTCTTCATTGAGCCGACTTTTAAATTTTGTCCTATTTAAATGTGTTGTTCCTTTTAATATATATATGAAATATATATGCGAAATATTTTATGGTTTATTTATTGAGTGCATAGAAGCGGCTGGAGTCTCCGCAGAATCTGGCAACAAGCTGGGGGGCGGAGCCAGAGAGCTGAGGGTTTGGCCCCTCCCCCTCTTTGTGCTGGGGGCGGAGCCATAGAGCTGAGATCTTGGCCCCTCCCCCTCCCTGTTGCTGCCTTATTCTACCCACAACACAAGCACAATGACACGGTGGGGGGGGGGGGGGGGGGGGGGGGGGGATAGGCAGACCCTTGGGTCTAGCAATCTGATTGGTGAAAGTGAAGGGTGCAGCCTCCATATCCAGTAGGGCTCCGTGCATGGAGAGTCCATCCAAGCCTTTACAGAAGGTCACGTGTCATGTCCCAGAGAAACTAGCCTCGGCCTTAAATGTGTTCCTGCATCCCAGGACTCCTGGAGACGTGGGAGCGAGCCTACTCTACAGCCCTCTTGTAACTACGAACAGAGCTGCACGTGTTACCATCTGACGGTAGGAAAGCCTTTACAAGTGGTCCCCGCTCCCAGACTGCGATTAAAAATAAAAAAGAATAAAATGCATTTTTATTTAAACTGCGCTTCATTGTAAAGGCGATCACACCGCGTAGGAGGTTGACAACAGGACCATTGTGAATGCTTCTCATGAAGAGAGCTCGGTGCTGTAATGAATCGCTCTTTCATTTCCCTGCTCTGTCCGACGGTCACCTGAAGGTTAGAGGCGTGGGTGCCTGTCCGTCCCGTGCACGGATACACGCGCCGTTTTTCATTAAACATCTTGAACCGTCTGCTCTGTGGGCGTGCAAATATTGCTTGTTTTCAATTCATTTGCATTCCAGTTAGGATAACGAACCAAATAATGCAGAAAGAGATTATCTGACGCTGTCTTTCCCCCCACTTTGTACACCGTGTAATGACAGACTGAGAATGTTGACCTCTAAATTTCTTTATACAAGTTTTCCACTGTGCAGACTTTAGTGGTTTAGCTGTTGTGCAGCTGTCAGCGTTGTCGCATCACAAGTGATGTCGGACCAGACGACTCGTAGACACCGCTGAATGTCACCAGCTGAATGTTAGACGACAGCGACCAGCCGCCCGCGTCTCACCCCGACCGCTCTATGTGTTTCAAATACTCTGTTGTAGGCTACAAACGATTCTTATTTTCAGTTTTAAATGTATATCTCTGTTTTATAACTATATTTTAGGTTAACGGCCTTAGTGTTGCTTTGCTTCAGTTTGAAGTGTATATTTCACTAATACTTGCAATAAAAAGCATTGCTTTACTCTGACTCTTGGTGTATTTATTACAGGGAAACACATTGGTTCTGGTGTCCTAATTTGTCAGACTGTCCAACCGGGGATTACTGCAAATTGACAGATGTCTTCAAAAGTCTCTTCAAGTAGGACCATAGAGTAGGTCAGAAGACAATATCGATGCGCAGTCGCATGTAGTCTGCGTAATGTCTATGTAGCCTTTATTAGGGCGACAAATGGACATGTGTCTCCACTGCCAGGGTAGTGTGTATAATGTAAACTTTGTCAACTAATTCCACCACTGACAGTTGCGATCAATTATGACCTAACAGTACCCGTCGTTGCCTGGATACGCACGCGGTGTTTACAGGCCAGTTCAAGACGTGGCAGGTGTCGCATAACTGCCTTGTTAGCTTTCCGCTGGTGAGTAACAAAACATTAAATATTCATGTTTGATAATGGAGTTTTAGATAATGGGGTTTTGTAAACTTATTATGAATTAATCATATTATAAATTGGCGTGGGTTTGGGTATTAATGGTAAACGAAGCAGATTAAATATTAATCTCATTGACGCGCTACAACCTAGCCCTAGCACCATAAGTATATAATAAAACCTAACTTCAGTTCACAATTTACGATACAGTACCGGAATGAACTGAACCAATAAATGCCTAGGGTGAAGATGGATTAAATTAGGGTGACCAGACGTCCTCTTTTACCCGGACATGTTCGAGACCTAAAAAATGCGTTTAAAAAATTACGCCCTTACAAATTTTGGAAAGGGTGTCTCCCGTACTGTACCGTACGTTCCACCTTCTTGCGCAAGCTCTGACTGCAGAGAGAACTGTCATTTTGATCAGATAGTGTGGCATGCAATACACGACCAGCACGAAAGGGAAGACGAAGTGTCCTCTTTTTCACAAACTCATATCTGGTCATCCTAATTAAAATGAATATAAAAAAAAAATTGGCATGCACATTTATCCTTCCAAAAATCCCAAAAGCATTTAACCGCACCTCACGGAGCACAAAAAGCCTTTCACAGTTGCCTCTCATTCACTCTTACACACACTGACAGTGACCGAGCAGACATGCTCTGGCACGGAGCAGTCATGCTCTGGCACGGAACGGACATGCTCTGGCACGGAGCGGACATGCTCTGGCACGGAACGGACATGCTCTGGCACGGAGCGGACATGCTCTGGCACGGAGCGGACATGCTCTGGCACGGAACAGACATGGTCTGGCACGGAGCAGACATGCTCTGGCACGGAGCGGACATGCTCTGGCACGGAGCAGACATGGTCTGGCACGGAGCAGACATGGTCTGGCACGGAGCAGACATGCTCTGGCACGGAGCAGACATGCTCTGGCACGGAGCAGACATGCTCTGGCACGGAGCAGACATGCTCTGGCACGGAGCAGACATGCTCTGGCCTGCTCATCAGGAGCAACATGGGGTTCAGTGTCTTCTATCTAGCCCAGGGACACTTCCAGGCAAGGAGAGGTTGGGGAACCAATAACCAACCTTGCGATGAGTGGACAACCCTCTCTACCTCCCGAGTCACGGCTGACAGTCCAACACAGTCTCTGGAACAACTGCTGTATGTTTTAGATGAAAGTATCTGCTAAATGAATCAAATTTAAAGTTTCAGGTGCATGTGCCACTCCACAGGTTAATTACACAGTTTCGAGCATGGCCTCGCTGAGCAGAAAACCAGGCCGTGGGTACAGCATGACAGACTGGGACACCAATAACAAGCTGATCTCAGACGCCACAGAACACCACCGCAGCCAATCAGAGAGGGCGCGGCAGGAGGGGCAGGCCCTGACAGCTGAGACAACCTGCAAGGTAGACTATGACATCACAGGGTCATGATGTCACACATACTCCCCCTACCCCATCAAATCAAACAATATTTATATAGCACATTTCATACTAGGTGGCAACACAGTGCACTTCACAGAAGGGAGGGGGGGAAGGGAAATCAACACTGACGTTTGACACTAATTTTCCAGAGGGAAGCATATAAACAGATCAATATAGGAGAAATGTAAAAAATCTTCCCTGACCTCTCTAAAATGAGACGGATCAAGCACTTTCCTGGAGAATGTGAACTGGCAACATATTACAAAGCACACACATAGCATGACTGAATACTACACCACAGGGAACCTGACATGTTATGCAAAAAATACAAAAAAATAAACAAAGCCTAAGTTAGTCCAGTGTATAAAACACCTTTCACACCTAGGTCACAAACTGCGTCGGAAATGTAAAATGGTTAAAAATAAGACCACAAAAACAGTATAAAAGAGCAGACAGTAAGTGTGGCAGCATGGGTTTCCCCGGTGTGTCCTCCAGGGCGTGTGCGGTGAGCGGGACTTCAGCGGGCGTCTTGTGATCCGGCTCCAGGAGGTCTCCCAGCAGAGGCACGCCCTGCTGCGCTGCTCCCACCACCTGGACACAGAGATCCACGCTCTCACTCAGGTGCTCAGAGATCCACGCTCTCACTCAGGTGCTCAGAGATCCACGCTCTCACTCAGGTGCTCAGAGATCCACGCTCTCACTCAGGTGCTCAGAGATCCACACTCTCACTCAGGTGCTCAGAGATCCACACTGTCGCTCAGGTGCTCAGAGATCCACACTCTCACTCAGGTGCTCAGAGATCCACACTCTCACTCAGGTGCTCAAAGACTCCCTGCTTACTCAGCATACGCACACTCACACACACACTCACACACACTTACACACTCACACACACTCCCACTCACTTCCCTGAATGATGATCTCACTACACCAGCATCCCTCTTTGTTAGTTTCCCTCTGTCTCCTCCTCCCTCCCTTTCTCTCTGTCTCCTCCTCCCTCCCTTTACCTCTCTCCTCCTCCCTCCCTTTCCCTCACTCTTCCTCCCGCCATCTCCTTCTGTCTCCTCCTCCCCCCATCTCCTTCTGTCTCCTCCTCCCCCCATCTCCTTCTGTCTCCTCCTCTCTCACCTCCTTCTGTGTCCTCCTCCCCCCCATCTCCCTCTGTCTCCTCCTCCCCCCCATCTCCCTCTGTTTCCTCCTCCCTCCCTTTCTCTCTGTCTCCTCCTCCCCCCCTCTCCCTCTGTTTCCCCCTCCCCCCCATCTCCCTCTGTCTCCTCCTCCCTCCTTTTCTCTCTATCTCCTCCTCATTCCCCATCTCCCTCTGTCTCCCTGTCTTTCTGTGTTTCTGTCTCTTTTCCTCCCCTCCTCTCTTCCTTTATTTCTCTCTGCCTCCTTCAGCTTTTGAGGGGGTAATGGGGGACTAGTGTAGGTTATTCAAACTGTAATGCTGGCTTTATGCCACTAGGGGGCAGTCTGGTCACTGACTGACCCGGGGGGGGTCATAAATTTCGTCATTTAGCAGATGCTCTTCCCTACATACAATCATTGTGACTATGGTAACAGCCTGCCTGTTGACACTATATTTTCAGAAGTTGGAATGTCAAGCAGGCTAGCCCCGCAGACGTGACCAAACCAGAACATCGTTTCTAAATGTTTGTCCTTTCAGTCTCGTGGCGGGTAGCGTCCCTCTGAACCACATCACTGGTGGAGGACAACATGTTTACTGTTTTGCTTCTGCTCCCTCTCTTCCCCCCTGTCATATGTCTCTCTCTCTCATACTCTAACTCTTTCTCTCTGCCCCCCCCGTCTCCCCTCCCCAGGCGAGAAAGGAGTTAGAAGAAGTGATGATGGGGCTGGGCGCTCGTGTGGAGGTGGTGGAGGAGTGCTGGGCGCTGGGGGAGGGGCGGAGAGGAGGAGAGCTGATCTCTGACCGTGTGGAGGCGGAGCTGAGGAGGGAGGCGGAGCTTATTGACCTCACACAGCAACAGCTGCAGGAGCTCAGCAGCCAGGCCTTCCTGGTGCTCTGGTGAGACTCACACTCTCACGCATGCACACACACACTGACACACACACATGTATGTTAGTATTGCTAAGCTACATGTGTTATGGACCATTAGCATCGCTAAGCTACACGTGTTCTTCAGCCGCCTCCAGGAGACTCGCCAGCTGCTGACCTTTGACCTTAACAACAAGGTGGAGGCCCTGGATGTGGACCTGGCCTGCCTGTCTGTCACAGACCAGACCACAGGCCTCTCCCTCAAGCCCCGCCCCACCCGCGGGCCTGCAGGGTGAGGAGGCAAAGCCCCAGTCAGATCTTATTACTTTACACTATGTCTGGTAGCTGAGATGTTACTGTACACTGTGTCTGGTAGCTGAGATGTTACTTTACACTGTGTCTGGTAGCTGAGATGTTACTTTACACTGTGTCTGGTAGCTGAGATGTTACTGTAAACTGTGTCTGGTAGGTGAGATGTTACTGTGTCTGGTAGCTGAGATGTTACTCTGTCTGGTAGCTGAGATGTTACTTTACACTGTGTCTGGTAGCTGAGATGTTACTTTACACTGTGTCTGGTAGCTGAGATGTTACTGTAAACTGTGTCTGGTAGCTGAGATGTTACTTTACACTGGGTCTGGTAGCTGAGATGTTACTGTAAACTGTGTCTGGTAGCTGAAAGGTTACTTTACAGTGGGTCTGGTAGCTGAGATGTTACTTTACAGTGTGTCTTGTAGCTGAGATGTTACTTTACACTGTATCTGGTAGCTGAGATGTTACTGTACACTGTGTCTGGTAGCTGAGATGTTACTGTGTCTTGTAGCTGAGATGTTACTTTACACTGTATCTGGTAGCTGAGATGTTACTGTACACTGGGTCTGGTAGCTGAGATGTTACTGTGTCTGGTAGCTAAGATGTTACTTTACACTGTGTCTGGTAGCTGAGATGTTACTGTACACTGTGTCTGGTAGCTGAGATGTTACTGTGTCTGGTAACTGAGATGTTACTTTACACTGTGTCTGGTAGCTGAGATGTTACTGTAAACTGTGTCTGGTAGGTGAGATGTTACTGTGTCTGGTAGCTGAGATGTTACTCTGTCTGGTAGCTGAGATGTTACTTTACACTGTGTCTGGTAGCTGAGATGTTACTTTACACTGTGTCTGGTAGCTGAGATGTTACTGTAAACTGTGTCTGGTAGCTGAGATGTTACTTTACACTGGGTCTGGTAGCTGAGATGTTACTGTAAACTGTGTCTGGTAGCTGAAAGGTTACTTTACAGTGGGTCTGGTAGCTGAGATGTTACTTTACAGTGTGTCTTGTAGCTGAGATGTTACTTTACACTGTATCTGGTAGCTGAGATGTTACTGTACACTGTGTCTGGTAGCTGAGATGTTACTGTGTCTTGTAGCTGAGATGTTACTTTACACTGTATCTGGTAGCTGAGATGTTACTGTACACTGGGTCTGGTAGCTGAGATGTTACTGTGTCTGGTAGCTAAGATGTTACTTTACACTGTGTCTGGTAGCTGAGATGTTACTGTACACTGTGTCTGGTAGCTGAGATGTTACTGTGTCTGGTAACTGAGATGTTACTTTACACTGTGTCTGGTAGCTGAGATGTTACTGTAAACTGTGTCTGGTAGGTGAGATGTTACTGTGTCTGGTAGCTGAGATGTTACTCTGTCTGGTAGCTGAGATGTTACTTTACACTGTGTCTGGTAGCTGAGATGTTACTTTACACTGTGTCTGGTAGCTGAGATGTTACTGTAAACTGTGTCTGGTAGCTGAGATGTTACTTTACACTGGGTCTGGTAGCTGAGATGTTACTGTAAACTGTGTCTGGTAGCTGAAAGGTTACTTTACAGTGGGTCTGGTAGCTGAGATGTTACTTTACAGTGTGTCTTGTAGCTGAGATGTTACTTTACATTGTATCTGGTAGCTGAGATGTTACTGTGTCTGGTAGCTGAGATGTTACTTTACACTGTATCTGGTAGCTGAGATGTTACTGTACACTGGGTCTGGTAGCTGAGATGTTTCTGTGTCTGGTAGCTAAGATGTTACTTTACACTGTGTCTGGTAGCTGAGATGTTACTGTACACTGTGTCTGGTAGCTGAGATGTTACTGTGTCTGGTAACTGAGATGTTACTTTACACTGTGTCTGGTAGCTGAGATGTTACTGTACACTGTGTCTGGTAGCTGAGATGTTACTGTGTCTGGTAGCTGAGATGTTACTGTGTCTGGTAGCTGAGATGTTACTTTACACTGTGTCTGGTAGCTGAGATGTTACTGTAAACTGTGTCTGGTAGCTGAGATGTTACTTTACACTGTGTCTAGTAGCTGAGATGTTACTGTACACTGTGTCTGGTAGCTGAGATGTTACTGTGTCTGGTAGCTGAGATGTTACTTTACACTGTATCTGGTAGCTGAGATGTTACTGTACACTGTGTCTGGTAGCTGAGATGTTACTGTGTCTGGTAGCTGAGATGTTACTTTACACTGTATCTGGTAGCTGAGATGTTACTGTACACTGTGTCTGGTAGCTGAGATGTTACTGTGTCTGGTAGCTGAAATGTTACTTTACACTGGGTCTGTTAGCTGAGATGTGTTTTTTTTTTTTTATGCTGATCCCTGATGTTACGCTGTACTTTCTATATTTATTCATGTACTTATTTAGCTCATTATTTTATACAAAGCAACTGCAACCTTGTGATTTGCAGTTTACTAGTTGCATATTCCATGCACCAGTTGTGTGTTGCTTTGAATGAAGGTATTGTATAGGATTATATTGTAAGAAAAAGTTTAATAATTATTAGAACTCAAATTAAGGAGGTGATACACCTCTCTCTACACAATGACCCTGATTTGACCAGTTTTTTTGTCTCCTTCAGTTCTTCCTCCCACCAAGAGTGGTCACTGTTTAGCCAGCGCAACATGAGCCAGGCCCAGGAAGAGATGCAGGCATCCCTGAGGCTGAGAGAGAGCCTGACCTCCGCCAGGGCACAGGTGAGAAGCACAGGGGACAGCTCAGTGGTAGAGCATGGGGATGGGTATAGCTCAGTGGTAGAACATGGGGATGGGTATAGCTCAGTTGTAGAACATGGGGATGGGTATAGCTCAGTGGTAGAGCATGGGGATGGGTATAGCTCAGTGGTAGAGCATGGGGATGGGTATAGCTCAGTGGTAGAACATGGGGATGGGTACAGCTCAGTGGTAGAACATGGGTATAGCTCAGTGGTTAAAGCATTAGATAGAGATGACCATTTGAAAATCCTCCCTGATCGTTTTACACATTATTATGACCATGAGCGATGTGTGTGTGTGTGGAGGGACTCATGTTGATAGTGCAACAGGAAGTCAGGCTGGGGTGTGTTTGGCAACTCCAGGGGTCCCTTCAGGACGACAGGAAGTGAGGACGTGAGGGCCGCTGGGCGTGCAGCGTAGTTCCTAGAACACCAGGATGTTTATGGCTCTCTTTAACGATGCGTGTCATGTTAGCATGTCAACCATGAATACGTTTGACGTTCCTGAGTAGGATGTTCCTGTGTGTGTTGATGACTATCCTGTGTGTATGTGATTTTCCTGCTGTATGTGTGTGTGTGTGTGTGTGTGTGTGAGAGTGACGTTCCTGTGTGTGTTTATGTATGTAACATTCCTCTGTGTGTGTGTATGTGATGTTCCTGCTTTGTGTATATGTGATGTTACTGCTGTGTGTGTGTGTGTGTATGTGATGTTACTGCTGTGTGTATGTGATGTTACTGCTGTATATGTGTGTGTAGAGCCAGGCAGACCTGGAAGCCCAGAGCAGCAGGTCAGGGTTCAGCCTGCGCAGGAACACCCACCTCCTCCACCAGGCCTTCAACCACCTCCGCTGGGAACACCACACGGTGAGTACTGACCTGGTCTGAACTGGACCTGGTCTCTACTGACCTGGTCTGAACTGGACCTGGTCTGAACTGGACCTGGTTTCTACTGACCATGTCTCTCTACTGACCTGGTCTGAACTGGACCTGGTCTGAACTGGACCTGGTCTCTACTGACCTGGTCTCTCTACTGACCTGGTCTGAACTGGACCTGGTCTGAACTGGACCTGGTCTCTACTGACCTGGTCTGAACTGGACCTGGACTGAACTGGACCTGGTCTCTACTGACCTGGTCTGAACTGGACCTGGTCTGAACTGGACCTGGTCTCTACTGACCTGGTCTCTACTGACCTGGTCTGAACTGGACCTGGTCTGAACTGGACCTGGTCTCTACTGACCTGGTCTGAACTGGACCTGGTTTCTACTGACCTGGTCTCTACTGACCTGGTCTGAACTGGACCTGGTCTGAACTGGACCTGGTCTCTACTGACCTGGTCTGAACTGGACCTGGTCTGAACTGGACCTGGTCTCTACTGACCTGGTCTGAACTGGACCTGATTTCTACTGACCTGGTCTCTACTGACCTGGTCTGAACTGGACCTGGTCTGAACTGGACCTGGTCTGAACCGGACCTGGTCTCTACTGACCTGGTCTCTACTGACCTGTTCTGAACTGTACCTGGTCTCTACTGACCTGGTCTCTACTGACTTGGTCTGAACTGGACCTGGTCTCTACTGACCTGGTCTCTACTGACCTGGTCTCTACTGACCTGGTCTGAACTGGACCTGGTCTGAACTGGACCTGGTCTCTACTGACCTGGTCTTTACTGACTTGGTCTGAACTGGACCTGGTTTCTACTGACCTGGTCTCTACTGACCTGGTCTGAACTGGACCTGTTTCCACCGACCTGGTTTCTACTGACCTGGTCTGAACTAAACCTGGTCTGAACTGGACCTGGTCTCTAATGACTTGGTCTCTACTGAAATGTTCTGATCTGGAGTTAGTCTGAACTGGACCTGGTCTGATCTGGACCTGGTTTGAACTGGACCTGGTCTCTACTGACCTGGTCTGATCTGGACATGGTCTGAACTGGACCTGGTCTGAACTGGACCTGGTCTCTACTGACCTGGTCTCTACTGACCTGTTCTGATCTGGAGTTAGTCTGAACTGGACCTGGTCTGATCTGGAGTTAGTCTGAACCGGACCTGGTCTGAATGATGTTAGCAAAATATGACCAATTACAAACATGGACAAGTTGTACTTTACACACGAAGAGCAAACATTGATTTTACACAGATACAAAGAGTTTAAGAGCATAATTAAAGCGAAAGGCAACACCGTTGCTGCTTCCAAAAAAGAAAGGGATGTTGGGAGAAAATTGCAGACTCTGTGTATGCGTAAGTTAATGGCCTTCTCAATATCACTCATAAGGCAGTAGTAGATCTCACTCTAAATACAATAGTTTTTTCCATCCAATTAGATCCACAGGATCTTCGGCAAGTGGTGATGCCATTTTCCAAGATGATTTTGGTTGGTCGGTAGGCTGTGCTTTTATACGTGTTGATCTGTTATCTCAAACATAACTTGCTACGGAGCAGGTTAGGTGTGCAGCATGAGTTACCATGGTGATCTATCCTGGTAAGAAGTGAACTACCGTCGTTATGAAGCTGAAAATCAGTAAAACCTGAAGTTACCTTGCTAACCCTAGATCCGGCTTCATAGGGTAGGGCTCTGGTCCTTACAGTCTGCTCCTGTGTGGACCAGCTCAGTCTGGCCCACCTTCAGAGAACTCATGGTCTGACTTTAAAGACAAGGCCTCTCTCTCTTACATGGATAAGCAGAGCTCCTTGAGGGTTAAAGATAATGTAGCTCCTGTGTGTGTGAACTCAGTGACCCTCTAACCCCAGCTGGGCAGCAGTACAGTATCTCCACAGACATGAGTACTTGTCCTGGAGAGGAAGTCCTGGACTCTAACAATAGCAGCGCACGGAGGGACCTAAGAGACACAGCACAGTTAGCGCTCTCATGGCTGTGTGATGGGTCACTACTCCAGCCTGTAGAGCTGACTGAACCCAGAACACACTGTCACTGAACCCAGGACACACTGTCACTGAACCCAGAACACACTGCCACTGAACCCAGAACACACTGTCACTGAACCCAGGACACACTGTCACTGAACCCAGAACACACTGCCACTGAACCCAGAACACACTGTCACTGAACCCAGGACACACTGTCACTGAACCCAGAACACACTGTCACTGAACCCAGAACACACTGTCACTGAACCCAGGACACACTGTCACTGAACCCAGGACACACTGTCACTGAACCCAGAACACACTGCCACTGAACCCAGAACACACTGTCACTGAACCCAGGACACACTGTCACTGAACCCAGGACACACTGTCACTGAACCCAGAACACACTGTCACTGAACCCAGGACACACTGTCACTGAACCCAGAACACACTGCCACTGAACCCAGAACACACTGTCACTGAACCCAGGACACACTGTCACTGAACCCAGAACACACTGTCACTGAACCCAGGACACACTGCCACTGAACCCAGAACACACTGTCACTGAACCCAGGACACACTGTCACTGAACCCAGGACACACTGCCACTGAACCCAGAACACACTGCCACTCAACCCAGGACACACTGCCGGACAGGGGTGATGGAGGGGGAAGCGTGTGTGTGGGTAAGGATGTGTAAGGACTAGGACTACAGACAGCCTACATACTGAAGAGGTCACACTGAGTGGTGCTAGGCATGAGGAGGTTTAAAAACTGTCCTCTAACAGAATCCCCCCTTCCTTCTCTGGTGTGAATCTCTGCTCATTGGGGTCTGTCTCTCCTGCCAGACCAAAGAGGAGATCTCAGAGCTGGAGAGGGCGATCCGCGGTGTGGAGCAGGAGCTGGTGGCCAGAGATGCCCACCTGAAGCTGGTCCACACCAGGCTGGACAGCAGGACCTACCGGCCTGGCACGGAGCTATGCATGGACCAGGTGTGTGTGAGGGGGTGTATAAGGATGTGAGTAGGATGATGCGTGTGTGTTTACACTGTGTCTCTAATCATGAAGACCGTGTGTGTGTGCGTGTGTTTACTCTGTGGCTGATGACCAGGTGCAGTCCAGCCTGGTGGATGAAGCCCGGCAGCTGGAAGTCTCTACTGCAGCTCTGAAGCAACACCGGGCCCAGTGTCAGTGAGTACCTAGAACATAGAACCTATAACCGGGCCCAGTGTCAGTGAGTACCTAGAACATAGAACCTATAACCGGGCCCAGTGTCAGTGAGTACCTAGAACATAGAACCTAAAACTGGGCCCAGTGTCAGTGAGTACCTAGAACAAAGAACTTATAACCGCGCCCTGTGTCAGTGAGTACCTAGAACATAGAACTTAAAACCGGGCCCAGTGTCAGTGAGTACCTAGAACATAGAACCTATAACCTGGCCCAGTGTCAGTTAGTATCTAGAACATAGAACCTATAACCTGGCCCAGTGTCAGTTAGTATCTAGAACATAGAACCTATAACCGGGCCCAGTGTCAGTGAGTACCTAGAACATACAACCTAAAACTGGGCCCAGTGTCAGTGAGTACCCAGAACATAGAACCTATAACCTGGCCCAGTGTCAGTTTGTATCTAGAACCTGGCCATATTCAGTGAGTGCCTAGAATCAAACCTAGAACCCATGACCTAGTGTCTAATCCAGACCTCCTAGTACCTAGTCCAGTACCCATTTCCTCCTAATACCTAGCCCAGTGACTAACTACCTGCTGTGCACCAGACACACCCTAAAGACCCTGGAGGAACATCTTGCACGTCTGGAGTTCAACCTGGACCTGAAGCACGAGGCGCTGGAACTGACCCTGCGTAGCAACCAGACACGGCAACGCCTGGAGCCCCACCCCTCCTCCCCGCGCCCAGACACCCCCCCGCCCCACCCCTGGGATTCTGCTGGAAGGCTGCTCTCTCATAAACCCTAAACACAACATGCTGCCTTTGAGGTGTTTATTAAAAACAACATTGTTTTTAAACGATTTATACAAAAACAACCCAATATACAGAAATGATAACTAAGATGTGGGTTTGTAAGTGTATATAAATATATAAATGTCAAATGTTGGCCAATATACAGAGGCCAGAGAGTAAAAAAAGTCAGTGTTCAGAAGTCTTCATCGTCCAGTTGGCAGGTCTTTTCACTGTTGCAGCACTGAAAGGTCATGTTGATCACTGGACAGGAAGCTCCTCCAACGGCTCTGCCCTCTTCTTGTGCTGCCTCAGCCTCTCAGTGGGAGGGCTGGGGAGGTGGGCGGGGCTACAGGTTTTCATCCAGGTGTTCCTGCAGCCTTTCCCCCTTGCCGAGCGCCTGCCTCTGTCTCCTGAACACAAATAATCCATTATCAAGCATTGCCCACAGCTAGACTAAACACAACGATTACCTTATCATCAAGCATCGCCCACGGCTAGACTAATCACAACGATTACCTCATCATAAAGCATTGCCCACGGCTAGACTAAACACAACGATTACCTTGTCATCAAGCATTGCCCACGGCTAGACTAAACACAACAATTACTTCATCATCAAGCATTGCCCACGGCTAGACTAAACACAACGATTACCTCATCATCAAGCATTGCCCACGGCTAGACTAAACACAACGATTACCTCATCATCAAGCATTGCCCACAGCTAGTGTGTGTATATACTGTACGTGTGGGTGCGTACACGTGTGTGTATATGTGTGTGTGTGTACACGTGGGCATCATGTGAGTGTATTCATGTGCATATGTGTCTGTGTGTGTGTATACTTGTGCATATGTGTGTGTACAGATGTGTGTGTGTATACTTGTGTGTACGTGTGTGTACCTCCACAGCAGGAAGGCCAGTCCTCCTCCGAGGACAAGCAGCACCAGCAGACACGCCCACACCGCCGCCCCTCCCCCGCCCTCTCTCCGGCAGGGATCTGAGGACACATACCACACTCACGGTTAACTCCAGGACAGCTCTGCAGCTATGTTTGTACAAGTGTGTAGGTCTACAGGGTTCAGGTCTACAGGTGTGAGTCTCCAGGAGCATACCTGCGGTGTAGGTAGCAGAGCTGTGGCCCAGCCGGTTGCTCACCACGCAGGTGAAGTGTCCGCAGACGGGCGTGGAGGAGAAGAAGAGCGTCTTCCCGTCCACGGACACACGGCCCAGGGCTGTTGTCACGGCAGCATTGTCATGGAGCCAGGTGAAGCGGGGCTCGCTGCCCCAGGCCTCAGCACAGAACAGGGAGGCGTGGGAAGCGTTCACGCTCACAGACACGTGATGCACCGCCACTGAGGCCCAGAGACGGGCAGATAGGGGTCAGAGGTCAAACAGAGGTCAAACAGAGGTCAAACAGAGGTCATACAGGGCAGACCCGACTCTGACAAGTTGTTTGGACCGAATACTGAAAGCTTGCTGAACCTCCGGTGAGAGTCTAGGTTCATCCTACCATATTCTGTAACCATGCACTCCGCCGTCGCCATGGCACCCGACTGGTCGGTGACGGTAACCGTGTAGCGGCCGCTGTCTGCCGGTGTGAAGCCCTCCAGGCTCAACACCGCCCCCTGCTGCTCCAGACGAACACGCCCGCTGGAGGGGTTACCTAGGTGGGGCATGTCGAGCTTAAAGGCAGGGTAGGTAAGTTTTGCAAACCTACCAATTTTGTCTTGAGTTTGAAAGGATTCAAACCAAAATATCTCACCCTTCCCTTCAAAGCCACTCCTCCAAATACATGAACGTGCTGCCTGACTACTGCTAGGAGGTAGGTAAACAAGTATCCTGTCCAATAATTGCATTTGGTCTGAATGCCATCTAATCATTAATTACCGTTATCTGATTTATTTTTACTAAAGTTTATTTCAGAAAATATGACAAAAAGTGCATCTCAACGACACCTCCACCCTACTTTTAAGACAACGACACCTCCGTCCTGCCTCTAAGACAACAACACCTCCACCCTGCCTCTAAGACAACGACACCTCCACCCTACCTCTAAGACAGCGACACCTCCACCCTGCCTTTAAGACAACGACACCTCCACCCTGCCTTAAAGACAACGACACCTCCACCCTGCCTCTAAGACAACGACACCTCCACCCTGCCTCTAAGACAACGACACCTCCACCCTGCCTTTAAGACAACGACACCTCCACCCTGCCTTTAAGACAACAACGTCATCACAGTGCAGAGACTCATCGGATAAGCGGTCCCTCGTCACCCACGGCAACGGAACCCCTAAAACTGACCTAAAACTGTTGCTCCTAAAAAGAAAGAATAACCATGCGAATGATCGTACAACCAAGTTATCAAACATTAAGCACATTAAGTTGACTTCCTCAACTACACAAAGGCTCACGCATTTGAACGGTTTACCTGGGAAGACAGCCAGGGTCACCTTCCCCCCCTGGCTGCCATGTTCCGGCTCTCGCTCCCAGGCCACGCTGGACACCTGGGGGCTGAGCTGGGCCTGGAGCAGCAGCCTGGAGGCTGGGAGGACATGCACCGGCTGGGGGGTTTGGATCTGGACAGACACACTCTGGGCACCACCTGGCACTGTGGAGACAAGCAGAGATACTGCTATCCTATCCTGCTAGATGCTAGACCCCATGTACTATACTAGACCTAATGTACTACACCTTCTGTACTAGACTAAAGCAATAGCCTTCGATAGGGTGTGGGTTCCATGTCTATAGTTTTCAATACATGGTGAAATCAATATGTGAGTCTCTTGACTAAATTGTCGTCTATCACTATTCCAACGCAGATACGGGCAGATGAGCGTTGCTGTGACAACACTGGCACAGTCATTTGAATCAGCTTGTTTCTTTCCAAAATTAAATGTTTGCCAGCTAACTAGCAGCAAGACAATATAAATATAAAGACTCTTTGTTTTCTGTAGAGATACGGTGCATGTTATCTAGGTGCAGTAATGCACCGTAATATCTCTAATCAAACTGTGGGAATAAGTACTGGCCCTGCAGTACTTATCAGACGGGAGGCCCTGCAGTACTTATCAGACGGGAGGCCCTGCAGTACTTATCAGACGGGAGGCCCTGCAGTACTTATCAGACGGGAGGCCCTGCAGTACTTATCAGACAGGAGGCCCTGCAGTACTTATCAGACGGAAGGCCCTGCAGTACTTATCAGACGGGAGGCCCTGCAGTACTTATCAGACGGGAGGCCCTGCAGTACTTATCAGACGGGAGGCCCTGCAGTACTTATCAGAGGAAGTAGGAACCAGAAGGCAGCTGGAGATAATCATGCTCAGCAGCAGCCCTGGAGATAATGGCTGATGGCAACAATACTGCACAGTTGGGGCCCTCCCCCTTCCACTCGCCGTTTACAGAGGAACACTGACTGTGTAGCCTCAGATAACCTCCCCCTCCCCTCAGATAACCTCCGTCCTCCCCCTCAAATAACCCCCACACCCTGCTTAAAGACCGCCCCCACAACCTGTGTGTGGTACTAGTGCTATCTACAGTACTGTACTCAGCCTGTGTGTGGTACTAGTGCCATCTACAGTACTGTACTTAGCCTGTGTGTGGTACTAGTGCTATCTACAGTACTGTACTTAGCCTGTGTGTGGTACTAGTGCTATCTACAGTACTGTACTTAGCCTGTGTGTGGTACTAGTGCCATCTACAGTACTGTACTCAGCCTGTGTGTGGTACTAGTGCTATCTACAGTACTGTACTCAGCCTGTGTGTGGTACTAGTGCTATCTACAGTACTGTACTTAGCCTGTGTGTGGTACTAGTGCCATCTACAGTACTGTACTCAGCCTGTGTGTGGTACTAGTGCTATCTACAGTACTGTACTTAGCCTGTGTGTGGTACTAGTGCCATCTACAGTACTGTACTTAGCCTGTGTGTGGTACTAGTGCCACCTACAGTACTGTACTCAGCCTGTGTGTGGTACTAGTGCTATCTACAGTACTGTACTTAGCCTGTGTGTGGTACTAGTGCTATCTACAGTACTGTACTTAGCCTGTGTGTGGTACTAGTGCTATCTACAGTACTGTACTTAGCCTGTGTGTGGTACTAGTGCTATCTACAGTACTGTACTCAGCCTGTGTGTGGTACTAGTGCTATCTATAGTACTGTACTCAGCCTGTGTGTGGTACTAGTGCTATCTACAGTACTGTACTCAGCCTGTGTGTGGTACTAGTGCTATCTACAGTACTGTACTCAGCCTGTGTGTGGTACTAGTGCTATCTACAGTACTGTACTTACTCAGCCACAGCAGAGCCACAGCCCAGCATAGACAGCACTGCAGCCTCATACCACCTGCTGGGAGAGAGAGAGAGGGGGGAGGGAGACAGACAGAGAGGGGGGGGAGAGGTGAACTCTATCTTTACTATCACCCATGGAGGTAAATTCAGCAATGGAGCCTAAGCTGTCTCCCTAAGAAATGTGTGAAATGGTGTCATCTGTTTGACTTAAAAAACCTCTGGTCCTGCATGACCAGACCAGGGTTGTGTGTATTTGATCAGTTGTATTTCGCTGGTTAGCCCCAGTGGGAAGTCCACTTACCTCCCCGAGGGTTCTACACACAGCAGTCACTTCCTGCTTCTCCCAGTGTGGCAGGAGCCTCTTCCTTCACGCTCCCAGAGTGCTGAAGGTCAACGTCACCGTCCAGAACAAAGATGTTCCACAAACACCGTAAAACGCCCGTCCCGTCTGATAATACAATGTTTCTGGAGAAGCTGAGAGACCCAGCTGAGCTACACACGGACGTGTGGAGAGTGTCTGGAGAGGCACGTCCAGGAAGCAGGGTCTGCTCACGGTCTGGTCTGTGAGAGGAGAGTCTGTGAGAGGAGAGTCTGCTCGTGGTCTGGTCTGGTCTGCTCTGTGAGAGGCGTGTCTGCTCGCGGTCTGCTCTGCGAGAGGCGTGTAGGCGTCACCTTGTTTTCAAGCGGTGCAATTTCCTCTTTCCACTTCCTGTACAGTAAATGCTGCCACTCAGGGTTAAAAAAAATTGACTTTCTATTGTAGATCATCTCTGATTGGCCCTCCCCCCCCCCTTCTCTCTGTGTCCCAGGCACCTTCTGTCACACTACAGAGAGTCGTCTGAGTGATGTCACACCAAGGTTGGCACACTGTTGTCAAACAGAGCAGACGTGTCAATAGAAAAGCATTCACTCTGAAAGGAAGTGATCAACAATGCTGAATGCTACAGTCGACAGACTTTCACATGAGCTCAACTGGTGTTTAGTTTTTAGTTACAGACTAGCATTCATATTCCATTGGAATGCTTTTCTTTAGAAATGCTGATTAAGCCATATTCAACCACAGAATAATACTGTGTCGGGCCCTCCTCTCCCTATCTGCCCTGTGTTCCATGTCGCTGTTCAGAGAGATATGAGACTAAGTTTGACTGACATGCATGTTGAATGGGGTAGGCCTACCATATTCATGATATATGGATGAGTTAGTACCATAAAGCAACAAGACAAACTGCATTAACAAACAGGCAGGCATGCACCAATCAAAATCAAGCTTTACAATCACTTTATAATGAACTCATTGTTCAGTAATTGAATAAGGACTAGTCTACTTTTAAAAAGAATGATAATGAACCACATAACTAGGATAACAAGGATGTTCTGAACTTGTGAATACAAAAGTCCGGCTACTAAAACAGCAGAGTTCAGAATGTGTTACTTTAACCGTCCTATAATAGCGTCCTGTTGTTTGTCAGGAGAGATATTTGGAGTTGTGGTTTGTCAGGGAGATGTTAGAAGCCGTGGTTTGTCAGGGAGATATTAGAAGCTGTGGTTGGATGTTAGCCCTTCTCTTGCTGCTCTCACATGAGAAGAGCTTGTTCAAGGCTTCACATGGCAGTAACGTCTCCTCCATCCTCTGCAGCTGAACTGCTACAACACAGACACTGTAAACCCTGAAAAAGGGAAGTTTCCTCACATTGTTTGATTAAATAAGAAGTGGATCGGCCGTTTTTCCCAGTTAGCTATCCATGCAGACGACTATTCCAAGGATGATGATCCCCAGAATGTTACAGGTAATCCATGCAAACCCGCTCTAGGTGAGTAAAAAGGGATCATAGCGCTGTTATAAACTCCTAAATAGAGTGAGTTTGTTTCCTTTTTACTTGATCCAGAGCAGGGGTCAGTTACTGTACGTCGCTGACTCAGTTAGCTGATTTTGATTATCCGATTTGTCATTATCTTGGATTTTTAGGTTCTTCGACGCTCATCCTAGACTTGCTGTCACAGCAACAGGTCCGTAAACCTAAACCTGCTCGGGAGCAGGTTTATTTGACATAAACAAGATTAGATTGCGGCTTTATAAGCAAAGGTGATACAGGAAGTCTGTCACTGCAATGCCTTGTGCGTTTTTACGACAGCTACCTGTTGCAAAAGGTGCAAGGATAATTTAACCCGAATTCATCGCGTATTAGGCCGCAAAGTGAACCACGAAACGTCTTTTAGAAAATGATTCCCGCTTCATAGTCTGGCACAGGGGCGTAACTAAAGGGGGCAGCAGGTGCACCTGGGCCCTTGGGGTGTCTCGGCCACTGTCAGGTCCAAAGACATGCATTGTCGCGCGACCGGCCCTCTCTCAGTACAGTACTCCCTAGATATATTTATTTTCAAATACATGCTGTTAATAATGCAACAGTAGTGTCAAATGTTCTTTATACACCAAAAATGCTAACTTATCTCATTCATGGTTGTTATTATGTTTTGGGTAAAAGTAGCAATTTATACCAAAATCATACGCTTATCCTACATGTACAATAAACCTATCAAAAAAATATTCAATGAAATGAATAAGTTCTTATTTTCTTTGGTATTTTTGTGATTAGCAATGATGATTGCTGGGTAATATGTATGTTGTTGTCCAATGTCAAGTCTCTATTTGATCATGTGACGATACAGTTACACCAATTCGAAGGTCACGACAACGCAGTTCATTGAGCACAGCACAACTGATCGTGTAGCAATGCCTTTTAAGCATAAGAGTGGAAGCAGGAAAAGGCAAGAGAAAACAGAACAAGATGAGAAGGCGGCAAAGCTGCCGAAATTAGATTCTTTTTTAACTAGACCATCAACTAGTCGCCAGCCCACGAAGTCTGACACGGACGATGCCCCCCCCCCCCACAGACGACCCCGACACGTACGACCCCCCTTCTAGCAGCAGTGCAGCAGTTCATCTGGGATCAGTATCGCTGCCCTCAGACAGGTAACCTACGGCTACTGTGATAGATATACATTTCAAGCCAAGTTATAGCCTACATACATTATGGTCGGGCAGGATAACTAAGATACAAGTTGGGTAAATAGTGGTCACTACTAGGTGGATAGCAAATGATTATGTTTAGCTATCCAACGGCCTAGCAGGGTGCAAGGGAGGCTATTCCTAGGAGGGGGAGGAGAGCCAAATGTAACAAAGTGTTTCCCCATCTATTCCAATGTAAAACGTACCTGGGCCCGTCGTTAATACGTTACACCACTGGTCTGGCATCTACACAGTCTTTAGCTCATAAAAAAGAACGAGTCGTGCTAAGCTACTGTCGTAAAAAACAGACGTCCTTATGGAAGGAAGAGTAAAAAACAAGAGGCAAATATCTTTCAATGGCTCAAGGCAGCTCGATGGTTTATTCGGCAAGGCAATATGTGTTCACAACACAAACAGGAGAGAAGACCAAACACAAGCCCCAGAATCCCAGTCTTATACTCCAAATGAGGATAATTCCCCGCCCTGGGAACTACTATGACGGTATCACTCTGACACTTTTCTTTCCCTGTGCTTGGTGTTTTGGCTGGTAATATTGTTGATGAACTTTGTACAACAGCTGAGGAGCCCATAGACGCTGACTCCCCCTCACAAGTCCTAGGCCGGGGTCCTTAAGTAGCACTTCAACTCCCATTGACCTGAACTATCCTATCCTTCATCCAAAGTTCTGGCACCTCTCATACTTACTATTTCCCAACATCTAAGTGTTTTTTACCAGAATCCAGCTGTTCTTACTTATGTCCTAATGGTCCGGTAAAAAACAGTCTAGAGAATGGTTTTTAGTAACTGCGTAGGTTTCTAACTGTGTAGTTAGTCAGCCATCTTAGGCCCATCAACCTGACCTGTACCCTGCCTAGGTTTCTTGCCTCGCTGCCCCCATAATCATTAAAATCCCACGACACTACCCCCAAAAAATCTGTCGCTAAACTTCCAGTCGATTGTCGATGTGTCTATGTTTTATGCAGAGCTAGTTTCTTTAGAGCGTAATAGGATTTTGGTGGCACGGTTCGAAACGTGATCGTTCTACACCAATAAGGTAGCTGCTTTTTGTCAACATGGATGGATATGGTTGGCAAATAGAGGATGGGACCTTGAAATTCAGCGTTTTGCAAAGGGGCGTCGTTGGACCCTTTTTACTGGGGCCCAGTATAAATCTGCTGTGCCCCAGTATAAACCCGCTGTGCCCCAGTATAAACCTGCTGTTCCCCAGTATAAACCTGCTGTGCCCCAGTATAAACCAGCTGTGCCCCAGTATAAATCTGCTGTGCCCCAGTATAAATCTGCTGTGCCCCAGTATAAATCTGCTGTGCCCCAGTATAAACCTGCTGTGCCCCAGTATAAATCTGTTGTGCCCCAGTAAAATCTAAAGTTTGAGTTTTAACAATTTACTTTGTTAGTCAAAGCATTAACTTAGATTGATAATCCCGAAAAAAATTAACGCAGTATCCCAATCAACGCTTAAAAATTAAAAACGCGTAAAATTAAAGCAGTTTAATTGAAAACAAACTGATGCATGCAGAATTCCATGTAAGCGCGCTCTACTGAGCTTGCCAAATAGCCACTGCAGCACGCAAACGGTAGTCCAGATGTCGGACTTGGCACACAAGTCAGAATTGACAGGCTAAGAAAACATTACAAAACTAAAGAAAGTTTACAACAACAACATAAGTCTGTGCAACACATTTCTGCAGAAAAACAGGAACATCTGCCTGTCTCACAGGCACTTTTGC
This sequence comes from Hypomesus transpacificus, assembly GCF_021917145.1. Taxonomy (NCBI): domain Eukaryota; kingdom Metazoa; phylum Chordata; class Actinopteri; order Osmeriformes; family Osmeridae; genus Hypomesus; species Hypomesus transpacificus. Next base: position 1,088,335 of record NC_061061.1, on the reverse strand, counting down.
AGCCGCAGTGTATTACATGCAAAACACTGTCAGGGAATTTCCGAATTTCTGGTCATCCAGGTGACGTGCAAGGTCCCATCCTCTATTTGCCAACCATATCCATCCATGTTGACAAAATGCAACCCTAGTTCTGCATAAAACAGACGCATCGACAATCGACTGGAACTTTTAGCGACAAACCTTTTTTTGGTAGCTTAGCACGACTCTGTAGGTTGTGTAGATGCCAGACTGTGAAGCGGGATGAAACAATAACAGGGTTCACCTTACGGCCTATACTGCGTGATAGACAGGATCATTTCGCACAGCGCGATACTATACTTTTTAAGAGATATTGGTTTTCTCTTGAGGGTGTCATTCACATCATTAATTTGATGGAACCACATATTAAATTAAATGGTATTAAAGATGATAAACAAAGTAATTATGAAAATATATTTATTTATATATATATATAAATATGAAAATACAAAAATATGTAGGCTAGTCTACTGTAATAAGTGATAAAACATCTATGGTCACCACTAGGGATGTCACGAGAACCGATACTTACGGTACCTTCCGATGCTAAAATAACAAAACACCGACGATGCCCATTTTTTTGAAGCACCGTAAGTACCGTGAGCGCCGATGCCAGATGTTAGCATCGGTGCTGCGCCTTCAGGAGTGTTCCAGTCGACGTTTACATTAAGAAAAACAAGATAACAACTGCTGCTTTAGCGATCGCCCCGCTTCGACTTGTTGACAAGAAAGGCAAAAAAAGTAGTTTGCGTTTGAGGCAGATGACCGTGGCGTTATAATTAATCCGCAGAAGCCATTATGCAAAAAATGCTACCGCAGTCTTCAGACCAAGGGGGAATACTTCCAATTTAGCTAAGCACCTGAAAGATCGTCATCTGGATTTGTTTAAAGAATTCAAGGCAAGTTCTGATTTAGTTCCAGAAGAGGCGCAGCACCGATGCTAACATCTGGTATCATACAAAATAAATCAATGTTCGTTGAAGTCGCGGCGAAATTCTGAATACATCCAAAGAATGCTCTTTTTCTGTTTGTTTAATCTGTCATACTAAAATACACGTTACATGATGTTTGAGATGGTGGGCACGTGTGTTACAATGGCCTATGTACATAGTTTAGGTTAGCTGTAGTTTTAACGTTAGCCCATAGCTTAGAAGGTAAACTCATGTCATGTTCATCTTGTTAGCTGAATGGCTTAATTGCACTTTATTATGTTGTGCTATGCTCTATTGCACATGTTTTGTATGTCTTTGTAGGACATTTTGCTATTTTTCAAATATTTTAAAGAAGTTCATGGTTCAAGTAGCCTACATGGAATCTTAGACAATCCTCTTTTTTTTACCATGGTATCGAAATTGGCATCGAGAATCGTGTTATTTTAATGGTATTGGCACCGACTACTGAATTTTTGGTATCGTGACACCCCTAGTCACCACTACACATGTAATTTGTCTGCTACTGTTTGCCAGCCCTCTCTCCTGGCCTTTGCATACTTTAAGGTGTTCCCTGGCGTTTTAATTAAATCTTCAAATTCGGATTAACCTCGAGCTCGAGAAAAACTGAGCGCGCTCCTTGGCCATGATGAGCAGCCAATAGCAGCGTTGCTGATCAAGGTTTCTATATACACAGCTTACAGACTTAAGGTAAACATTTACTTACATGCAATAGGAATACACCTAAAGAAATTATGTTATTATGGTCATATCTAGACCTTCTCTTGCCTTAAGGGGTAGCGATAAGCCAATTGGTAGGCAAAGCCTATATGCATGCAGTGTTTCCGCTATGTTGATTTTTCCATGGGGGCCCGCCACGGTTAAATTTCTGCCGCCACGGTATCAGAAATAAGGCTGTACAAAATGTTAGTCGTGCATTGTGGGTAGCGAAGCGACGCAACAGAGTTGAGATTTTCTCAACTTTATGCAAATGAGGAACGATTTTCGCTAGCGATGGCCAATCAGAGTGTTTTTTTGTTTCTCGTAACATAGCAACCATGGTAAACATTTGTAGCTTTCTAGGTTTCAAGGTGGAGGAGAAACTAATCGTTTGTGTGGCTGCTTACCCAGTCCTGTACGATACATAGCTGTATTTGTACAGAGATGTTAGTTAAAAAAAAACGATGCATGGCGCAAGGTGGTCGAAGTTGTGGGTGCTTGTACTTGTCAGTTTAGTCACATTACGTAACTTCGTTCTGTGGTAACTAGCTAGCTAGCCCGGCTGGAACTCCCTATCGTATCGACAGAGTAGCAGAGACTTTGAGTAATATAATAAAACGTTTTTTACACATGTCAACGTGTATGTCTATTACACAGTTTTGTATTTTGTATACAAGTTGTATTTTGATCGATGTTGTGAGTACGTAAACCCAAGTCTGCACACTTGGCCATGACAACTACAACAGTGACTTTAGAGGACTACATTCTACATGAATCTTTATTAGGTGGACAGACCTGCCCCCACTGCAAAAAAAAATCTGAGAGGAAACACTGGCATGCATTCACACAGTTGGCAATTGTTTTAGTCTACTGCTGGATCGATTCCCCGCCGTGCCAAAATGACGTTGTGTCCTTGGGCAAGGCACTTCAGCCTACTTGCCTCGGGGGGAGGCACTTGCCTCCCTGGCACTTGCCTCCCTGTACTTACTGTTAGTCGCTCTGGATAAGAGCGTCTGCAAAATAACTAAATGTACTGCTCTTGGTAGTAGTAGGCCTAACCAGGGGCGGTTTAGGGTTCAGGGTTAGTGTGTTTGGCGCCCTCTGCTGGACAAAAAAGGAACAATTGCAGTTGTGTTTGTGCCACTCTCCCGGGGCCGCCAAATGTGCTAGGACCTCCACTGGGCATAACGGTGTTCTTAGCCTGAATTGCGAGTCTGCAACCACCTCCTTCTTACCCTTTGATATGTGTAGGATAATATTCATGTTATATGGAATATTTCAAACTGAAAAAGCAGTTACAAGCAAGATGTCCATCTGGCTGTTGCGTGGCAACGATTTATGTAGGAATTATACTTTGTAGTAGCGGAAGAATGACGGTTTATTATTAAACTATTTGGTTTCTAATTGTTTTTATTGATGAAATCATATCAAATATTTGTAGATTTTAGAACAGGTAAGGGGGTTTTCGGCACTCCGCTTCGCGTCGTGCCTAACAACTTCCGTTACCTGTTCTAAAATCAGCGTAAACCACGGCCTCTTGGGGCTTATTGCTTAATTATTGGCACTGGCCTACCTGACCCAATCAAATCCTGGAACCCCCTTCCCCTGATTCATAATATCGCCTCCCGCAGGCCCTGAGACACGAGCTGTTGGCTAATACGGATGCTGGTTGAGCATCGTTAATGTGTGGGAGTAGGCAAATTAACAGAACTCTCAGCAAGAAAGGGGGGCTGTGTGTGTGTTTTATGTGCACCCAATATGAATCTTACAATAGTTAAAATGAACAGTAAACTGTTTTTTCTAAGGTGCTGAGCCAATATTAAGCAAAATAATAATAATAATGACAATACAATATCAAATATCAATAACAGTAAAAAATACCATAAATATACAAATCATAACTCTAAGGATTAATTAATTATTTAATAAGATCAACAGATAAGTCTTGAGACCCCTCTTGGAGGATCCAAAACGATCACATCAACACAGAACACTAGGCAACTCATATCATAGAATGCAGCACCTTTTAAGAGGGCTGTCTGCAGGGAATGTGTCTGACCAGTCACGGTGGGTGTGGGCCGCTTGGGCCCAAAATGCCAGGGCCGATTTTTTGTCCCAGTCCAGCCCTGGTGTTTATGTGCTGTAGTCCACTGGGAAACAAGCACACTCCGTCCTCAGCGACGGACACGCCTCTGTGAGACAAATGATATAGCCTACCCACTTTCACCTTTCAAAAACAAACTAAAACAAAGAAGGTTCAGTGCGTTGTAAGAACACATTGCCTAATGGCCACACAATCGCAATGCAAACAACAAGCCATATCTGGATATATTTTTCAACCTTTCAAAACGTTTTATCAAAACTTTTATCAAACACAACACAAACACGTTTCAAGTTTAGTTTGTAATTCTTGTTTGTTACTTTTTGTCAAAAATATTTTTAAACCTTTTGAAAGTTGTTTTCACACAGAGTGAAAGAAGAGAAGAGAGAGAAGACAAAGTCAACAATCAAAGGGAGTGTGGGTTACTGATGTGGTGACGGCAAAATGTAGTGTGCATGCTGAATGCAAAAAAATCATGACTAGAAATCCGCTCTCACAGCAGAAGCCACCCTAATACCCCCTGGGGCACACCTGTATTTGGGTCTTTTAGCAGATGCTCTTATCTTATCCTTTGCGCTGGTGTAGCTCAGACATGGGGCCTGTACTACGACGGTAGTGGAGCTCAGACCCTTGGAGGCCTAGCGTTACTATTACACCAGTGATTCTCAACCCTGGTCCTTAAGTACCCCCTGTCCTGCATGTTTTAGATGTTTCCCTGCTCCAACACACCTGATTCAAGTGAATGGTTGTGAGCAGGCTTCTGCATAACTAGATAACGACCCATTCATTTGAATCAGGTGTGTTGGAGCAGGGAAACATCTAAAACATGCAGGACAGGGGGTACTTGAGGACCAGGGTTGAGAACCACTGTATTACACAATGTATGTGGCTGGCCACTTTATCCAGTGATTAATTTGATATTGATGAGTTTGCGCGACGAAGCAACAAAACAACATGAATGAACATAATGCCGAACTCCCACTCTGGAGTCAATAAAGATTTGTTGATTTGAATAAAACAAGATAATAGTCAGGGTTAGCAGGAGACAGCTCCTCTCCCGCCAAGTGCCAAAATACTTCCCAAAGATGTGCTGGCCCTTTAACAGGGAGCGGTCTCCCGGCACGTTCACAGGTATGCTCCTGAAACAGGAAGTGATAGAATGACTCCTCTCTCTTGAACATAAACAAAGCTTGCTCCGGTTCTGAGACGTGATTACAGACATGAAGGTGGAAACTAAACAGGTGGCCATGTGTTTTGTTAGTTCCTTTCAGGGCGTCCAGACCGAGAGATGAGCCCTTTCCTGCCTCTCCTGTTGTGGTTAGCAGGTAAGACCTTTCTGCCTCTCTCCCACACTTCTATCTTAGTGGCTTCAAGTAGAGTCCAGACTGTATAAATGGATAAAAGAAAAATGAATTCATTGTAAATGTAGAGAGAATGAAAGTGTGTGACGAGGTTTGGGGTTTAGATGTATGACGGTTTTATGAAGGAGTGGTCATAATGGTTTGAGATATTATTAGTGCAAATCCTGCTCGACCTGCTTGACAACATTTTGGTGTGCGCTGAGCCATGTCACTCAAAGGTGTGTCATTTCCTGCCTCCTGGTTGTCACTTCCTGTCCTGTTAGCCTGCTACAGTTCAGCATTAGAACACTGCTGTTGTTTGCCAGACAAGACCCCTGCCACCTGTCCCCATGCTTATCTAGTTGGCCTTCTCTCTCCCTCCTCCCTCCTCTCTCCTTCCATCCTCTCCCTCCCTCGCTTTCTCCCTCCTCTCTCCTTCCATCCTCTCCCTCCCTCGCTTTCTCCCTCCTCTCTCCTTCCATCCTCTCCCTCCCTCGCTTTCTCCCTCCTCTCTCCTTCCACCCTCTCCCTCCCTCGCTTTCTCCCTCCTCTCTCCTTCCATCCTCTCCCTCACCTGCTCTCTCCCTCCTCCGTCCTTTCTTCTTCCATCCCCTCCCTCCCTCTCTCCCTCATCTCTCCTTCCATCCTCCCCCTCGCTCTCCCTCCTCTCTCCTCTCACCTCCCTCCACTCTCTCTCCTCAATCCTTCCCTCCTTTTCCCTCCACCTCCCCCCTCCTCCCTCCCTCCGTTTCTCCTCCTCCTCCATCCCCTCCACCTCCTTCCTTCCTTCCTACCTCCTCCATCCCCCCAGTCCTCTCTCCAGCAGTGTTTCCCCAGACTCCGGTCCAGATCCAGTTCGAGCCCGACCCAGTTCTGGTCCAGACCGGCACAGACATCGTCTTCACCGTGAAAACCGTGTCCCAGGTTCTTTCCATCAGCTGGGGGTACCCTGGGGGCGGGTCTCCCCTGGGGGTGTGGACCGCGGCCGGCCCGGTCACCAACGCGCCGCCCCAGTACCAGGGCCGGGTCAGCATCAGCGCCACCCAGCTGCGCATCAGCGCCGCCCTACTGAAGGATGCAGGGAACTACAGCGTGGAGGTGAACCCTCTGACCAGCACAGGGTTCACAACCAGCACCAGAACCATCCTGCTCAGGGTGTTTGGTAAGGGGAGGGAGGAGGGAGGAGGAGGAGGGGTAGGGGTGGGTGGGCGGAGGGAGGGAGGAATGGCTGGAGGGAGGGATGGGTGGAGGGAGGGATGGGTGGAGGGAGGGAGGGACAAGGAGACATACTAAACTGAAGTGATTACAGAGAAAGGATCCCGGTTCTCTGTTGTAATTCCTGGTGTCTGGAGTGGAGAAAGGAGAGTGATCAGAGCCTCTTGCTTGTTCCTGTCTGTTGTCTCTGCTCTTCACTCACCCTTCTCTTCCTGGTCCAATCATGTGGCTGTGGACTCCGGCCAAATGGCACCACCACCCTGTGTCCTTGAAAGCTCCATCTGTGACTGTGTGTCTTCCTAAACCCTTCACATAGCAGGGCTTTACAGGCCCACATTCCCCCTCCTGCTCCTCCCTCTCTCCTCCCTTCCCCCTCCTGGTCTCTCTCTCTGTGACAGACATGCAGCATTGGTGTCTCTCTCTGTGATGGACTTGCAGCACTGGTCTCTCTCTCTGTGATAGACATGGAGCACTGGTCTCTCTGTGATAGACATGGAGCACAGGTCTCTCTCTCTGTGATAGACATGGAGCACTGGTGTCTCTCTCTGTGACAGACATGCAGCACTGGTGTCTCTCTCTGTGATGGACTTGCAGCACTGGTCTCTCTCTCTGTGATAGACATGGAGCACTGGTCTCTCTGTGATAGACATGGAGCACAGGTCTCTCTCTCTGTGATAGACATGGAGCACTGGTCTCTCTGTGATAGACATGCAGCACTGGTCTCTCTCTCTGTGATAGACATGCAGCACTGGTCTCTCTCTCTGTGATAGACATGCAGCACTGGTCTCTCTCTCTGTGATAGACATGCAGCACTGGTGTCTCTCTCCCTCCCTAGATGCCGTGACGGGGGTGAGTCTCTCCGTGCCTTCGGTGTCATTGGAGAACCAGAATGTGTCTCTGGTCTGTTCCTGGGCCTCTGGCACGGAGGCCAGTGTTCAGTGGAGCAAGGACGGTGCTGCCCTCCCCGCCAGCGCCCGCGTCACCATCTCCCAGGGTTCCCTGCTCATCTACCCGGCTCTGAGGGCCGATGCCGGCAGCTACGCCTGCGTCGTTAGCAACCCTGTCAGCGCTGGCACCGCCAGCAACACCCTCACCATCTACTGTGAGTCCTGCTAGCTTAGCTAAGCTGTCTGCCTTAGCTTAGCTCTCTGCCTTAGCTTAGCTCTCTGCTTTAGCTTAGCTGTCTGCCTTAGCTTAGCTCTCTGCCTTAGCTTAGCTCTCTGCTTTAGCTTAGTTGTCTGCCTTAGCTTAGCTCTCTGCCTTAGCTAAGCTAGCTGGCTCATGTTGAACCCTTGATCTAAGCATTAATGTCTGCCCATCCTTCCTCCATCCCCCACCCTTCCTCCCCCCCCCCCCCCCCCCCCCCCCCCCCCCAGATGGCCCTGACCCCCCCCAGATCACCAAGTCCTCCCCAGCCCAGTGTGTGGGGGGTGTGGACGCGGTCGTGGGCCAGACTGTTCAGCTGGCCTGCTCGTCCTCCTCCTTCCCCCCCGCCCTCTTCTCATGGCTTCTGAATGGACAGCCCGTGGCTTCCAGCCAACCAGACAGCAGCGTGCTGACCCTGCAGACCTTCTCGGCCAATCAGAGTGGCCGGTACAGCTGCGTGGCCAGGAACGGGATCACAGCGGGCACGTCACAGCAGGGCATAGACCTGGTCATCACAGGTGGGTTCTGGAGTACTCCGTAACTAGGAGGCACTGCTTAACAACACAATGATGCATGTGCATTAGAGACATAGGAGAGTCTACGACGGTGGCTCATGTGCACGCTTACATTCAGTTTGAGTAAAGAAGTAGTTACCAAGTCATTACATGTGTACAAGTCTGCTTTATATTACAGTCACACCATTACACTATAAGCAACATAATGTGTAAATTGACCACTTTGTATGGTAAGCTTGTAGTGAGACATCAAAAGTATGGTTTATAGTCCGTTAGCACAAACAGTTTGACGTATATTTCGAAAAAGTTTACAGCCGGTTCTCCCATTCAAAAATTGCAGTGGGGCAGTTATGCAACAATCAACAAAAAAGCTGCAAGACACCCAAAGCAAGGGGGGGGGAGTCAGGGGGGTCCGATGGCTGAGCGGTTAGGGAGTCGGGTCACCCGTGCCCAAAACCGCTACTGACCGGGGGTGAGTGTGCGTATCCGTGCAGCCTTTTAATGCCACCTTATTGACCGGCTAACACAGGTTAATGAGCTGATGACACCCGCTGCCCGAGTGCCACGCCTGAAGTAGCTTCGCTCATTAGTGTCACATTTCAGACACTTACAGATTAGATTTGAACATTTATTGGATGCTGCTTCCTTAGTTCCTCCGCAGGTGGATACAGGAGCTCCCAGGCAGGCTGCATGCTGGGGGCTCCCAACACCGCACGCCGCACACCTCACACCGCACACCTCACACCGCACACCGCACACCGCACAGTAAACTCAACACCTGATACCAGTGCTTTAATAGATGAAGGATGCAACACTGCATGTTGGGTATTGTGTGGAAGGTCGCAGGCAGCAGCACAGATCAAACAGCAACCGGCGTGAGTGTGTGCATATCTGCGCAACCTTTTAATGCCGCCTTATCGGATGTGGCCCAATGGGCTTGACGGGCTAACACAGGTTAATGAACGGATGAAGCGTGCTGCCTGTTTGCCCTGAACTGCCAGAGTGCCCTGAACTGCCTGTTTGCGCTGAACTGCCTGTTTGCGCTGAACTGCCTGTTTGCCCTGAACTGCCTGTTTGCCCTGAATTGCCTGTTTGCCCTGAACTGCCTGTTTGCCCTGAACTGCCTGTTTGCCCTGAACTGCCAGAGTGCCCTGAACTGCCTGTTTGCCCTGAACTGCCTGTTTGCCCTGAACTGCCTGTTTGCCCTGAACTGCCCATGTGCCGGCAGTGTACCCTAACCCTTAGCTCATGAGTTCTCCACCTCATCACTCTTTCGTTTCCCCTCCCTCCCTCCCCTTTCTCTCCCTCTCTCCCTCGGCTCTCTTCTCCTCCCCCCCCTCCCTCCCTCCCCCTCCTTTCCTGTCCTCTTCTCAATCCCCTCCCCTTTCTCCCTCTCTCCCCATCTCAGCCACCTGTCTCAGTCCAGGGGCTGTGGCAGGGATAGTGATCGGCTGCGTGGTTGGTTTGATCTTAATCATCGTTGCCATTATACTGCTGGTGGGCTGGAGGAAGGGTGAGTATGTGATGGTGTGTGTGTGTGAGAGTGTGTGCAAGTCTGTGAAAATTAGTGTGTGTTAGTGTATGTGTGTGTGTATGAATATGTGTGTGTTAGTGTATGTGTGTGTGTATGAATATGTATGTGTTAGTGTATGTGTGTGTGTATGAATATGTGTGTGTTAGTGTATGTGTGTGTGTTAGTGTATGTGTGTGTGTATGAATATGTGTGTGTTAGTGTATGACTGTGTGTATGAATATGTGTGTGTTAGTGTATGTGTGTGTGTTAGTGTATGTGTGTGTGTATGAATATGTGTGTGTTAGTGTATGAGTGTGTGTTAGTGTATGTGTGTGTGTTAGTGTATGTGTGTGTGTTAGTGTATGTGTGTGTTAGTGTATGTGTGTGTGTTAGTGTATGTGTGTGTGTTAGTGTATGTGTGTGTTAGTGTATGTGTGTGTGTTAGTGTATGTGTGTGTGTTAGTGTATGTGTGTGTGTTAGTGTATGTGTGTGTTAGTGTATGTGTGTGTGTTAGTGTTAGTGTGTGTGTTAGTGTATGTGTGTGTGTTAGTGTATGTGTGTGTTAGTGTATGTGTGTGTGTTAGTGTATGTGTGTGTGTCAGTGTGTGTGTGTGTTAGTGTATGTGTGTGTGTTAGTGTATGTGTGTGTGTTAGTGTATGTGTGTGTGTTAGTGTATGTGTGTGTTAGTGTATGTGTGTGTGTTAGTGTATGTGTGTGTGTTAGTGTATGTGTGTGTTAGTGTGTGTGTTAGTGTATGTGTGTGTGTTAGTGTATGTGTGTGTGTTAGTGTATGTGTGTGTGTTAGTGTATGTGTGTGTGTTAGTGTATGTGTGTGTGTTAGTGTATGTGTGTGTGTGTAGTGTGTGTGTTATGTGTGTGTGTGTAGTGTATGTGTGTGTGTTAGTGTATGTGTGTGTGTTAGTGTATGTGTGTGTGTGTAGTGTGTGTTAGTGTGTGTGTGTGTTAGTGTATGTGTGTGTTAGTGTATGTGTGTGTGTTAGTGTATGTGTGTGTGTTAGTGTATGTGTGTGTTAGTGTATGTGTGTGTGTTAGTGTATGTGTGTGTTAGTGTATGTGTGTGTTAGTGTATGTGTGTGTGTTAGTGTATGTGTGTGTGTTAGTGTATGTGTGTGTGTTAGTGTATGTGTGTGTGTTAGTGTATGTGTGTGTTAGTGTATGTGTGTGTGTTAGTGTATGTGTGTGTGTTAGTGTATGTGTGTGTGTTAGTGTATGTGTGTGTTAGTGTATGTGTGTGTGTTAGTGTATGTGTGTGTGTTAGTGTATGTGTGTGTGTTAGTGTATGTGTGTGTGTTAGTGTATGTGTGTGTTAGTGTATGTGTGTGTTAGTGTATGTGTGTGTGTTAGTGTATGTGTGTGTGTTAGTGTATGTGTGTGTTAGTGTATGTGTGTGTTAGTGTATGTGTGTGTGTTAGTGTATGTGTGTGTGTTAGTGTATGTGTGTGTGTTAGTGTATGTGTGTGTTAGTGTATGTGTGTGTTAGTGTATGTGTGTGTGTTAGTGTATGTGTGTGTGTTAGTGTATGTGTGTGTGTTAGTGTATGTGTGTGTTAGTGTATGTGTGTGTGTTAGTGTATGTGTGTGTTAGTGTATGTGTGTGTGTTAGTGTATGTGTGTGTGTTAGTGTATGTGTGTGTTAGTGTATGTGTGTGTGTTAGTGTATGTGTGTGTGTTAGTGTATGTGTGTGTTAGTGTATGTGTGTGTGTTAGTGTATGTGTGTGTGTTAGTGTATGTGTGTGTTAGTGTATGTGTGTGTGTTAGTGTATGTGTGTGTTAGTGTATGTGTGTGTGTTAGTGTATGTGTGTGTGTTAGTGTATGTGTGTGTGTTAGTGTATGTGTGTGTTAGTGTATGTGTGTGTGTTAGTGTATGTGTGTGTGTTAGTGTATGTGTGTGTTAGTGTATGTGTGTGTTAGTGTATGTGTGTGTTAGTGTATGTGTGTGTGTTAGTGTATGTGTGTGTGTTAGTGTATGTGTGTGTTAGTGTATGTGTGTGTGTTAGTGTATGTGTGTGTGTTAGTGTATGTGTGTGTTAGTGTATGTGTGTGTGTTAGTGTATGTGTGTGTGTTAGTGTATGTGTGTGTTAGTGTATGTGTGTGTTAGTGTATGTGTGTGTTAGTGTATGTGTGTGTGTTAGTGTATGTGTGTGTTAGTGTATGTGTGTGTGTTAGTGTATGTGTGTGTTAGTGTATGTGTGTGTTAGTGTATGTGTGTGTGTTAGTGTGTGTTAGTGTGTGTTAGTGTGTGTTAGTGTGTGTTAGTGTGTGTTAGTGTGTGTTAGTGTGTGTGTGTGTTAGTGTGTGTTAGTGTGTGTTAGTGTGTGTGTGTGTTAGTGTGTGTTAGTGTGTGTTAGTGTGTGTTAGTGTGTGTTAGTGTGTGTTAGTGTGTGTGTGTGTTAGTGTGTGTGTGTGTGTAGTGTGTGTGTGTGTGTAGTGTGTGTGTTAGTGTGTGTTAGTGTGTGTTAGTGTGTGTGTGTGTTAGTGTGTGTTAGTGTGTGTTAGTGTGTGTGTGTGTTAGTGTGTGTTAGTGTGTGTGTGTGTGTGTGTGTTAGTGTGTGTGTGTGTGTTAGTGTGTGTGTGTGTTAGTGTGTGTGTGTGTGTGTGTTAGTGTGTGTGTTAGTGTTAGTGTGTGTGTGTGTTAGTGTGTGTGTAGTGTGTGTGTGTGTGTGTGTGTTAGTGTGTGTGTGTGTGTGTGTGTTAGTGTGTGTGTGTGTTAGTGTGTGTGTAGTGTGTGTGTTAGTGTGTGTGTTAGTGTGTGTGTTAGTGTGTGTGTGTGTGTGTTAGTGTGTGTGTGTGTTGTGTGTGTTAGTGTGTGTTAGTGTGTGTGTGTGTTAGTGTGTGTGTGTGTTAGTGTGTGTGTGTGTTAGTGTGTGTTAGTGTGTGTGTGTGTTAGTGTGTGTTAGTGTGTGTTAGTGTGTGTGTGTGTTAGTGTGTGTTAGTGTGTGTTAGTGTGTGTTAGTGTGTGTGTGTGTTAGTGTGTGTTAGTGTGTGTGTGTGTTAGTGTGTGTGTGTGTTAGTGTGTGTGTGTGTTAGTGTGTGTGTGTGTTAGTGTGTGTTAGTGTGTGTTAGTGTGTGTGTTAGTGTGTGTGTTAGTGTGTGTGTTAGTGTGTGTGTGTTGTGTTAGTGTGTGTTAGTGTGTGTTAGTGTGTGTGTTAGTGTGTGTGTTAGTGTGTGTGTGTGTTAGTGTGTGTTAGTGTGTGTTAGTGTGTGTTAGTGTGTGTTAGTGTGTGTGTGTGTTAGTGTATGTGTGTGTTAGTGTGTGTGTGTGTTAGTGTGTGTTAGTGTGTGTGTGTGTTAGTGTGTGTTAGTGTGTGTGTTAGTGTGTGTGTTAGTGTGTGTGTGTTAGTGTGTGTGTGTGTTAGTGTGTGTGTGTTAGTGTGTGTGTTAGTGTGTGTGTGTTAGTGTGTGTGTGTGTTAGTGTGTGTGTGTGTTAGTGTGTGTTAGTGTGTGTGTGTGTGTTAGTGTGTGTGTGTTAGTGTGTGTGTGTTAGTGTGTGTTAGTGTGTGTGTGTGTTAGTGTGTGTTAGTGTGTGTGTGTGTGTGTGTGTTAGTGTGTGTGTGTTAGTGTGTGTTAGTGTGTGTGTGTTAGTGTGTGTGTGTTAGTGTGTGTGTGTTAGTGTGTGTGTGTTAGTGTGTGTGTGTTAGTGTGTGTGTTAGTGTGTGTGTGTGTTAGTGTGTGTGTGTTAGTGTGTGTTAGTGTGTGTGTGTTAGTGTGTGTTAGTGTGTGTTAGTGTGTGTTAGTGTGTGTGTGTTAGTGTGTGTTAGTGTGTGTTAGTGTGTGTTAGTGTGTGTTAGTGTGTGTTAGTGTGTGTGTGTTAGTGTGTGTTAGTGTGTGTTAGTGTGTGTGTGTTAGTGTGTGTTAGTGTGTGTTAGTGTGTGTTAGTGTGTGTGTGTTAGTGTGTGTTAGTGTGTGTTAGTGTGTGTTAGTGTGTGTTAGTGTGTGTGTGTTAGTGTGTGTTAGTGTGTGTTAGTGTGTGTTAGTGTGTGTTAGCGTGTGTGTGTTAGTGTGTGTTAGTGTGTGTTAGTGTGTGTTAGTGTGTGTTAGTGTGTGTGTGTTAGTGTGTGTGTGTTAGTGTGTGTTAGTGTGTGTTAGTGTGTGTGTGTTAGTGTGTGTTAGTTAGTGTGTGTTAGTGTGTGTTAGTGTGTGTTAGTGTGTGTTAGTGTGTGTGTGTTAGTGTGTGTTAGTGTGTGTTAGTGTGTGTTAGTGTGTGTTAGTGTGTGTGTGTTAGTGTGTGTTAGTGTGTGTTAGTGTGTGTTAGTGTGTGTTAGTGTGTGTGTGTTAGTGTGTGTTAGTGTGTGTGTGTGAGAAAGTGATGTGCGCATGGGAAAGTATGTGTGCTCATTTATGAAATAGTGCTGACATGTTGCTTATTGCAGTGAACCAGAAACTGAAGGATTTGATTCGAAAGAATCCCCCAGATCATCTTATAGTAAGAAAGTCCTTCTAGACTAATACATAGTCTTTTCAAAATCTATTTTATTGTGCTTACACACACCTTTTCTTTTGCACATCCTCTTCTTCCCCCCCCTCTCCGCCTTATCTCTCTCTCTCTCTCTCTCTCTCTCTCTCTCTCTCTCTCTCTCTCTCTCTCTCTCTCTCTCTTGTATCTCTCTCTCTCTCTTGTATCTCTCTCTCTCCCTCTTGTCTCTCTTTCTCTCTTCTCCCCTCCCTCCCTCCGTCTCTCTCCTCTCCTCCGCTCTCTCTCTCCCTCTCTCCCTCCCAGGTTCAGGGTCCGGTCTCTGCAGGAGCAGGGATAGAGAACCCAGCCCGTCCTCCAGAGCCTCCACTGCACAGTTCGACGCCCCCCCACGATAACCCCAACCACCCGCCCCACTGCTACACCATTCCCCTGGATGTGCTGAGAAACACACACACACTCCAACGGAACAGCCACAGCAACGACCTTCCACACAACACCCACACCAGTTCAAACCCACAGCATGGCCACCCCGACACACACACACTCAGTGCCCCCCCAGACCCAGCATCCCAGCAGCAGCCCAGCGTAGTGATCCAGGCAGGGGAGGGGGGCACTGTGCCCCCCACCGTGCAGGTCAGCCTCAACGCCCCGCCAGCCTCCAGCCAGCAAAACAACAATGCTCAGATGCCCAGCGTGATTGTTAACCTCACCTCCTACCCTGCCAACCTCACCTCCAATCCTGCATACAACCCTCAAACCAGCCAGCACACACAACTGTCTCATAACCAACCACAGCTGGCCCAGCTACCCCACAGCCAACAGGAGAGCAGCATCCTAATGAGCCATGTGACCAGTGGTCGGTCTGGTGTTCAGAACAACCACCAGGACTTCCTGTCTGACGGGGTGCGGGGTAGGACGGGGGGCGAGCCCTACCCGCGCAACCTCCCGGAGGCCCACCCTCTTGTTCCTACTGGCTACACACACTCCGTAGGCCACGCCCACTCCCGTCAGAGCCACGCCCACTCTGGAACTTCTCGCGACAGTCGTGGCGACCACGGCAGCTCTGCCCCCTGCAGTGCCCCCTCGCCCCCCCGCCAGCGCCCCTGGGACCGCCTGATGGGCACCCCAGCCTACCCCAACCCCCCCGCCCCCAGGGAGCACTCACCCCCCTCCCGGCTCCGCAGCAATCAGACCCCCCCTCGGAGGAGAGCCCTCCCCAGAGAGGAGGCCCCGTCGCTGGGCAGACGGACCCAGACCAGCCCCTCCACCTCTGTTGGGACGGAGGTTCAGAGGGACAGCAGTGTCCCCCAGCCCGAGGCAGCAAGTCACACACACGCCAGCGGTGACAGAAGGAGGCAGCGAGGACGGCAGCGCAGTGGGGATCAGTCTGCCTCCGGGCACACACACACACACAACCCACAAGACCCAATCCAGGGGCCTCACAACAGCAGGCAGCTCTCTGCTAACCACGTAGCTGCGTCACTGGGCCCAGCTCCACCACAGGGCCCATCAGCTCCACCACAGGGCCCATCAGCTCCACCACAGGGCCCATCTCCACCACAGGGCCCATCTCCACCACAGGGCCCAGACACTCGAACACTGGCAGACCCAAATCATATCCCACAGACACTCCGCGCTGTACAACATGCCACACACACCAACACGCCACACGCCAACACGCCACACACCAACACGCCACACGCCAACACGCCACAGACCAACACGCCACATGCCAAAATGCCACACGCCAACACGCCACACACCAACACGCCACACGCCAACACGCCACAGACCAACACGCCACATGCCAAAATGCCACACGCCAACACGCCACACGCCAACACGCCACACACTGGACATGCCTCACAGAGACTGCCCCCCACCTCCACCCAGATCCCCCAACGCCACAGCAACCTCACCCAGGCGGCCCTGGCAGTGCACACGCAAACCACCCACAACCCCTTTCACAGCCGCCACCAGCAGACCCAGGCAGCCCTGCTGCACTCCGCGGGCCAGACGAAGGCGCCCCCGCCCCCCCCCGTGCTGCCCCTGGCCCAGTTCCAGACCCTGCCCAGAGAGCGCGTGCAGAAGCCAGACCAGGGGCCGCACCCTCTCCACCCCCCCGTCAACATGCCCCCAGCCCAGAGACAGTCCCATCCACACCGTCTCCCTGGCAACATCCACAGACCCCACAGACCCCACCCTCACCCCCATGCCCACACCAGCCAGCCACACCCTCGCCGCTAGCCCTATGACCACCTCCATGCACATTCTCACACCAGGTGAGTGAAACCCATCAGTTTTATAGCAGATGTTTATATCCCTGTGTGTGTGCATGTGCTTGAGTGTGTGTGTGTGTGTGTGCTTGTGTGCTTGTGCCGTGTCCAGAGCCTGTAATGTGTCCTGCAGGAGGCTGGGAGGTAAGTAGCTTTTGGCAGAGCAGCAATTATTCTGAATGACAAGCTGTCTGCCTCCATCCTGCTGGTCTGTTTAGTGTGCGTGTAGCTGTCTGCCTCAGCACATTGTTTGACTGCATCTGTGTTTCACTGGCCAGAGTGTGTCAGCGTCAGTGGAGCGTGTTAAGATAGATGTGTGCTGTGTAATGACAAGCTCTCTGTTCTCCAGGGACAGGGGAACCCAGGAGAACCTAGGAGAACCCAGGACAACTCAGGAGAACCCAGAAGAACTCAGGAGAACCCAAGACAATTTAAGAGAACCCAGAAGAACTCAGGAGAACCCAAGAGAACTCAGGGGAACTCAGGAGAACTCAGGAAACCTCAGGAGAACCCAGGAGAACTCAGGAGAACCCAGGAGAGTCCATGACCTGTGGCGGGGGAGGTTCTGGCTCGCTGACCCAACCTCTTGGCGTCTCCATGGTGACGAGGGAGAGAAGACGGTGGACGTGTTTATTTGGCTGCTGTGTTCAGAGTCTCTTGTGTTCAGAGTCTCTGGATGCTGATTAGAGGGATTGTCCTCGTGCTGAACAGGAAGTGCTCCAGTAGCTATGAAGGGGACCCGACGAGGGCTTATTAATTAAGCACTTTTATGTGACTTAAATGACTCGGAAAATAATCCCTACGGTGCGTGAAGGAGGAGAGAGAGAGAGAGGGGGAGAGGGAGACAGTTCTGTTTAAACAGTGTGTGTGTAGCCGACAGCGGTCTTACATGCTCTGCTTCTGAATACAAATACACAGTCCAACTGTCTGTGGCTGACTGCTGCAGTGTGTGTTAGCTAGTGTCTGTGCTGTGCATATCCAACAGTGTGTGTTAGCTAGTGTGTGTTACCCAACAGCTTGGGTCCGACTGCACCCATTTCAGTAGATGTTTTATGAGTCCACATGTTTTATTGAATATAATAAAATATTTTGATGACCCCTCGTTGTCTGGGTAGGGCGTTCTCTATAAAAGTCGTGTTTAAGCTGAGGGGCTGTAAGGACAGCGGTGTCTACAGGGATCACAAACTGCCCTGTGCCAACAGTCATTATGTGTACTTACTCATTTATACGGTTATCTCCTTCCTTGTGAGTTGATCTTGAGGACTCAGGAGGTTGTTGCTGAGTCAGATTGATAAGACAGGGAGAAGATTCTCTGGCTCTGCCTGGGAACAGCAGGAGATAACGAGGACGTGTTCACCTACCTGTCAGATCACCTGTACAGAACTTCCTCGTCTTCAGTCATGACTCGGTGTGTTATAGCTCTGGCTCTGTTCTGGAACATTCTGACACTTGGTAAGTGAGATTACTACGAGAACATAATGACTATAATGACTCTGTGTGTAGACTCAAGTCCCTACAGGTAATGTTTGACCGCCGACATGCTTTTAAACTGCTTGTTTCCATCTTGCTGAAAATGCAGAGCATCAGGGCCTTGTAATTGTGAGCCACTGTGTATCTGTATGAACCACTGTGAATCCTTGTGAACCACTATGAATCAGGGTGAACCATTGTGAACCGCAATGAACCAGTGTGAATCATTGTGAACCTGTGTGTTTTTCCAGTGTGTTATGACGCCACAGGGAATATGTCTGGACCAGGGCATGATTCAACCCCCCCACCTTACTCTTTCAGTAAGTTACTGGAGAAGAAGTTACTGTATGTTCATCTACTGGAGATGAACCTACTGTACGTTCATCTACTGGACATGGGAGGGTATCTCCAGGAACAGGGTTGGAGTGTAACTCTACAGGAGGGTATCTCTCCAGGAACAGGGTTGGAGTGTAACTCTACAGGAGGGTATCTCTCCAGGAACAGGGTTGGAGTGTAACTCTACAGGAGGGTATCTCTCCAGGAGCAGGGTTGGAGTGTAACCCTACAGGAGGGTATCTCTCCAGGAGCAGGGTGGAGTGTAACCCTACAGGAGGGTATCTCTCCAGGAGCAGGGTGGAGTGTAACCCTACAGGAGGGTAAATTACTCTGTCTGGGGCGTTTCTGTTGAGCAGCCAGGAGGATAATTCCCTGCTTGCTGATGCTGCTTCCTGTGGTTGATTTGTATGTAAATGTATAGTAGCTATGCTCCCAACCAGAGATGCCCTGGCTGGCCCAGTAATTCGATCTGTCTGGGTAGTCCTCTGGAGTTATAAATAAATGAATAAATAAAGGGATAAAAAAGGAATCTCACAGAGGATGTAGAAGCTGCATTTGTTCTGAGAAATGTTGGTGTGGTTGTGTGTTTGTTGTTTCGTCTCAGCCACCATCAGCCCACCGGCCTCAGATTTGCCAGTGATGTTGATTGTGTGTGTGATTCTGGCTGTCGTCGTGGT
Source organism: Hypomesus transpacificus (assembly GCF_021917145.1). Taxonomy (NCBI): domain Eukaryota; kingdom Metazoa; phylum Chordata; class Actinopteri; order Osmeriformes; family Osmeridae; genus Hypomesus; species Hypomesus transpacificus. The sequence goes on along the minus strand of NC_061061.1, from coordinate 1,069,640 downwards.
GATTGTCTTTCTGGGTATCTACTATGCCTTCCAGCGCCGCAGGTAAAACCTTCACCCACCCCTTACCCCCTACACCACCCTTCACCCACCCCTTACCCCCACACCACCCTTCACCCACCCCTTACCCCCACACCACCCTTCACCCACCCCTTACCCCCACACCACCCTTCACCCACCCCTTACCCCCACAACCTCCTTCACCCACCCCTTACCCCCACACCACCCTTCACCCACCCCTTACCCCCACACCACCCTTCACTCACCCCTTACCCCCACTACCCCCTACACCCCACCCTTTACCCCCTACACCCCCCCCCCCACTCTTCACCCTTCCTGCCACTTCTTTCCCCTGCCACCTACATCCACCCTACACCCCCTTCACTAACCTACACCACCCCCCCTACACCCCCTCTACACACACCCCAACACCCCCTGCCACCTACATCCACCCCACACCACTCTACCACTTATACCCACCCTACACACACCCCTGCACACCACTCCACCCTCTGTCCTCTCTCCCCAGGTTTCAGAACAGCCCTGGGCACCTTACCAGCACTCAACAGGACAGGTACTGAACTGTCTTCCATCCAGCCCCTGGAGGTCCCAGAGCAACACTAGCATCCAGCCTACCAGCCAGGGATGAATACCTTCAGGGAGCTGTTGTACCTTTTCCTGCCACCAGAGGGAGCCAAGTGTGAGACAGAATAATCCTATCGATTGCCAACCTCTCCCCTCACTTCTAAAGACCTTTTCAATTTGTGCGGCTGCCCAACATTGCTTGTTCAATAACATAAAATTAAAACACGAAACATGAGCCAAAGGCAAAGATACAATTGGCTGTCGTCCAGCAGATAAACGCTCACAGGAACACTTGCTGCGCTGCGTGCTGTAACTCAGATCCTCCATCTGACACTGCCTGAAAACGCTCACAGGAAAATATTGATTCCAGCCACAACAGAGAAAACAGTCAACCCAGTAGCTGTATCCTGTCTGAAGGAACCTCGAGCACGACACAGCAACTAGTGTTGTCCTGCACTGCTGCACACATTCAGCAAAGCAGAAGAGTTGGATAAAGACTAAACAATGGAAGATAAAGTAACGTGCAGTAACCAGCCAGTAACCACAAGCCTGTAACAACCAGCCAGTAACCACAAGCCTGTAACAACCAGCCAGTAACCACCAGTCAGTAACAACCAAGCAGTAACCACCAGTCAGTAACATCCAGCCAGTAACCACCAGCCGGTAACATCAAGCCAGTAACCACCAGCCAGTAACAACCAGTCAGTAACCCCCAGCCAGTAACATCCAGTCAGTAACAACCAGTCAGTAACCACCACTCAGTAACAACCAGCCAGTAACCACCAGCCAGTAACAACCAGCCAGTAACCACCAGTCAGTAACAACCAGCCAGTAACCACCAGTCAGTAACAACCAAACAGTAACCACCAGTCAGTAACATCCAGCCAGTAACCACCAGCCAGTAACAACCAGCCAGTAACCACCAGTCAGTAACAACCAAACAGTAACCACCACTCAGTAACAACCAGCCAGTAACCACCACTCAGTAACAACCAGCCAGTAACCACCAGCCAGTAACCACCAGTCAGTAACAACCAAACGGTAACCACCAGTCAGTAACATCCAGCCAGTAACAACCAGTCAGTAACCACCAGCCAGTAACAACCAGCCAGTAACCACCAGTCAGTAACAACCAAGCAGTAACCACCACTAAGTAACAACCAGCCAGTAACAACCAGCCAGTAACCACCAGTCAGTAACAACCAAGCAGTAACCACCAGTCAGTAACATCCAGCCAGTAACCACCAGCCAGTAACCACCAGCCAGTAACCACCAGCCAGTAACCACCAGCCAGTAACAACCAGCCAGTAACCACCAGTCAGTAACAACCAAGCAGTAACCACCAGTCAGTAACATCCATCCAGTAACCACCAGCCAGTAACAACCAGTCAGTAACCCCCAGCCAGTAACATCCAGTCAGTAACCATCGGGCAGTAACATCCAGCCACTAACCACCAGTCAGTAACCACCACTCAGTAACCACCAGCCTGTAAACCATCAGCCAGTAACCACCAGTCAGTAACCACCAGTCAGTAACCACCAGACAGTAACCACCAGTCAGTAACCACCAGTCAGTAACCACCAGACAGTAACCACCAGCCAGTAACCACCAACCAGTAACATCCAGCCAGTAACATTATTTGTTTATTTGTTTGAACGTTTATTAAAGAATGACAAAGAACATAATTTCTTTTCTTTTTTTTCTTTTTTTTACAAATAGTCACCAATCAAACATCCTAAATATCAATGGGATCTTAGTGCTTGAACATCTATCATTTGGTGCCTGACAATGATTTAGGAAAGGCACACACACACACACACACACACACACACCATTTCTACCTAGCTATGTTTCAACCTCTTCCCCTCCAGAGACACAGTAAGTCAACATGACACCTGCTAGACAGATTTGATACACACCCTCGTGTTCATCAGCTATGGAGGCTGGGGGCTGTGGGTTAGGAGCACCAGGCTGGGTCTGAGTGGAGGTGTGAAATGTAAACTGATATTATTCTATTACGAAGATGGTCTCCATGGTTCTGCCTTTATGTGATCTATATTTGATTTGTCTTTTAGAACAGAGGCCCATAGAAGCTGCTGTGGATGTTTCCCAGTAATCCTCGATAAGACTTCTCATTCTCTATAGAAAGCCTGTCTATTTAACGTGTTTGTATGTGTGTGTGTGTGTGTGTGTATGTGTGTGTTTTGCCAGCTTGCAGGTGTGGACTTTGTTCTGTTTAGGGTTACAGTTAATGATTAGTGGTGACTAACTGTTGTCATGGCGAACACACTTGTTCCATGACCCAGAGGAAAACAATGTTCTTGGGAGAACCCACGTATGATGTCACAGCAAACAGGAAGCAGCATGGCTTAAGCCCACCATACATCCCTCCAGTCGTTACTAAGTTATAGAATGGGAGTTAAACGGAACGGAAGTTAATAGTATCTTGTTTAACTACATGCTCTTATGGTTCTTCCCTTTGGGACTTATTTATTTTTCACGTATTTCAAGTATGCTTCATGTTTTGGCTACCCGCAATGTTTGGGGCTATCTCCTTGTTATGATCAGTGACCTATGCACTTTTGTAAAGCTCTCTTTTGAAAGTCGCTTTGGATAAAAGCGTCTGCTAAATGCGTAAATGTAAATGTAGTTCCATAGATAGATGACAGTCATTCCATAGTTACATGACAGTCATTCCATAGTAACATGACAGTGATTCCATAGTTACAGGTCGTCTGGCCTTGATCCAGATGGCTGTGTCTCTCTGTGTTTGAAGCAGCCATCGACCCTGTCCTGCTTCTGGAAGCCAGACTGCATGTTAAGTGTCCAGCTCTGGGAATGTCTGCAAGCAGCCACCTGGCCCAGCACTGGGTGTCCTTCAAAGGTGATTATCAGAGCTGGACTGATGTCATCCAGCCACAGAGAGCAGCATCTGACACGGAGGATGAGTGTTGAGCACACTCAGCGTGACCTCATCATGGATGGAATGCTGGGTGAGCTGGATCATAACCAGACATCACAAAGCTGTCAAACCCTGTCCACCAGCCCTCTCTATCTAACACCTCACCCTGTCCCCCAGCCCTCTCTGTCTAACACCTCACCCTGTCTAACACCTCACCCTGTCCACCAGCCCTCTCTATCTAACACCTCACCCTGTCTAACACCTCACCCTGTCTAACAGCTCACCCTGTCTAACACCTCACCCTGTCTAAAGCTGTCCCCCCCTGTCCACCAACCCTCTGGTTATAGGTAGCTATACAGTCTGGCTATAGGTTGCTATCCAGGTATAGATAAATAACTTGGTAAACAAGTACAACTAACTAACTAACCGCACTGACGCCACATGAGCTGTTTTACTTTAATTAATTAGTGTGTGTTTTCTCCCGGGAGAGAGTGAGAGAGTGTGTGTAGACAGAGTGGTGTGTGTACAGAGTGTGTGTGTGACCGAGTGTGTGTAGACCTGGTGTTTGTGGACAGAGTGTGTGTGTGGACAGAGTGTGTGTGTGGACAGAGTGTGTGTGGACAGAGTGTGTGTGTGGACAGAGTGTGTGTGTGGACAGAGTGTGTGTGTAGACAGAGTGTGTGTGTGGACAGAGTGTGTGTGTGGACAGAGTGTGTGTGTGGACAGAGTGTGTGTGTAGACAGAGTGTGTGTGTGGACAGATTGTGTGTGTGGACAGAGTGTGTGTGTGGACAGAGTGTGTGTGTAGACAGAGTGTGTGTGTGGACAGAGTGTGTGTGTGGACAGAGTGTGTGTGTGGACCTAGTGTGTGTGTGGACAGAGTGTGTGTGTGGACAGAGTGTGTGTGTAGACCTAGTGTGTGTGTGGACAGAGTGTGTGTGTGGACAGAGTGTGTGTGGACAGAGTGTGTGTGGACAGAGTGTGTGTGTGGACAGAGTGTGTGTGGACAGAGTGTGTGTGTGGACAGAGGGCTTGCGCTGATATGGACCACACGTGTGTCAGCTTGTGTGGAACTGGCATGAACATAAAGCATTTGGTACAACAGCGTTGGACTAATCACTCTGTTCGGATGTTGTCTGGGAGTATATTGTCTCCTGTTTACTCTGATTATTGATGCCCTTGGGCTCACTTATTGGCCTTGACGATCACACTGCAATAAGCACAAATGAGCTGCCATGCCATAGTTGAGTTGGTTGAGAGCGGTATCAGGTGCCTAACAACGACCCCTAGGTGTTCTAAAATCACCGTAAATCACAGCCTTAAGTGGCCTATTGCTTTTGTAAAACAGTTACTACAGACTACTAAGTAAGATTTCACACAACACTCAGCCTCATAAAATGTGTTCATTTATTGAAAACAATTCATCATTCCTTCGCCAAGCAATGAAGTTCCCAAAGACAGTTAAATGGTTGCCAAGCAACAAGCAACCAGATTGAGGTGATTGTAGAAAATGTAGCTGGACATCACCATGAATTGGACTATACAATTGTTGAAATAATGTTGGGTCATGTTACTGCTCTTTGATGGAGACTGGAGTCTAGACGGTGTGCAGAGCCAGAAACAAGGACATCGCTTCAACTTCTTGGCTCATTGTAGTTTATTGTAGTTCGTCATAAAGCTTTTTTGTTTTCCTCATCTCTACGGTAACCGCATCATGCACTGGATGCTAACTGTGGGATTAGTAGGTTACTCAGGGAGACTCAAACCTGTCAACCACACATGAACCACAGACTCAAACCTGTGGACTAATAACACAAATAACTTTTTATTTTTAAGATGGTTTCTTCATTTGCCGTGACATCACAGAATACCAGGATGGATTAAGACCAATGTTCTTCTTCACTGACTCAGCGTTCCTCACAGGCCGTGGAGGTTGCCAGGAGCAACACTAGCATGGTGTGCCTCTAACGTACCTCCCAGATGACAACACATCTTTAGAACCAGGCTCATGTGGTGCTGGTGGGGGGGGGTGTCATTGTCTTGGTGACAGGTTACCTAGACAACATTCTGGCTGTCCACACCTTCATCAGGAAGTTGTGCCAGAAAGAGATAAATATACTCCACTCATCCTGACCATCTCCTCCTCCTCCTCTTCCTGCCCTTTCAGTACAAGAGGGTCATGGATGTCTGTCTGTATACAGGTGTATTCTGGATGCTATTCACACTCAAAATAATAACAACCCCCCCATGATAAGTTTCTACTACCAGCCTCCAGCCTCACTCCACCAGCCTCCAGCCTCACTCCACCAGCCTCCCCCTCAAGCCTCATCCCACCAGCCTCACTCCACCAGCCTCCAGCCTCACTCCACCAGCCTCCCCCTCAAGCCTCATCCCACCAGCCTCACTCTACCAGCCTCCCCCTCTAGCCTCACTCCACCAGCCTCCAGCCTCACTCCACCAGCCTCCAGCCTCACTCCACCAGCATCCAGCCTCACTCCACCAGCCTCCAGCCTCATCCCACCAGCCTCCAGCCTCACTCCACCAGCCTTTTAGCCTCACTCCCACAGCCTCCCCCACTAGCCTCCAGCCTCACTCCACCAGCCTCCAGCCTCACCCCCCCTTCCCTCCAACCCACTAGCCCTCTCAGACAGCAGGTCAGAGCAGCGTCGCCATGGAGACTGTTTGGAGAGGGCGGGAGATTGCAGTCATATATGCAGGCGCTAATCTGGTGGCTAATCAAATCAAATTTCCACAATCTTAACGTGAGTGTTTATACTGCAGAGTTAACAGTGCATATACTGTCGAACAGATGCTTTTGGGTCACTGAAAGACGCCTGCAGAACGAGAGCAGAGAGGAGCAGAGCTCCGACAGAACAGCTGGAACACTCACGAGATCTGGAACACTCTAGAACACCCAGACACACTCCGGAACACTGGAACAATCTAGAGCACTGTGGAACACTCAGACATGCTGGCGCTGAGGTAAGACTATGGTCTGCTCCTTCACAGAGTACAACACAGTAGTATGCAGTAAAAATAATCAAGATTTAAACTGAAGATGCTGTTTTGTTCAGTTTACCCCTCTGACATGGTCGAAGATATTGTCTTCAATGAGGAACATTCAATGTGCTTGCTGCTGTTCCGTAAACCAAGTTGTGCATTCAGCTCACAGTAGAACCATACTCCAGTGTGTTGGCATAGACCTCATGTGGTTGTTTAGAACCCTAGAGATTCTTCACCATGTCTGGATGTCTGATTCAGTGATAAGATATATTTTTTAAAACAACTCATCTGAACAACACAAATAAAATACTAATAAACGATGTCTAACTTCCATTCCTAATCACCCAGGTGCAGACTTCATCTGGCTCTGTGGCCTGCACGATGACACGGTGAGTTCTGCTGTTCAATACATATACAATTACAGACACTGCTTTATTCCAAACGCTCATTCACTGACCTTGCTAAACTAAATTCACAGTGTAAAAGGTTCCATTTGTGGTTTGACTCAGTGAATGTGGCCTCAGGAGCTAAAGGCATCGCTGGTGTGCAGGAGGCTGCTGTGGAAGCAGTTCTGTTCACGGCAATGTGTTTGCGTGTTAGCAGTAATATAAGGACTGTAGCTGTGTTTGTGTGTTTGCAGTTTAAAACAAGTGCTGTAACATTATGGGCCTGTTTGTGTACACAACCATGAAGATGATTTGTTCACAAATTAAACAATCATATAGAATACATAGAGTATGTACACTAATGTTAACAGAAACAACGGTACTCTAGTAACAAGTCGGTACTCAACCCCCCAAAACAGGGCGATACCAGAATTACTGAAGTTACGGTAGACCTGAACAGGGGCATCACTAGACCCTCTTACCTGGGGCACAGGGGGCTTCACTAGACCCTCTTACCTGGGGCACAGGGGGCTTCACTAGACCCTCTTACCTGGGGCACGGGGGGGTCGCTAGACTCTCTTACCTGGGGCACGGGGGGCTTCACTAGACCCTCTTACCTGGGGCACGGGGGGCTTCACTAGACCCTCTTACCTGGGGCACGGGGGGCTTCACTAGACCCTCTTACCTGGGGCACGGGGGGGGGGTCGCTAGACTCTCTTACCTGGGGCACGGGGGGCTTCACTAGACCCTCTTACCTGGGGCACAGGGGGCTTCACTAGACCCTCTTACCTGGGGCACAGGGGGCTTCACTAGACCCTCTTACCTGGGGCACGGGGGGGTCGCTAGACTCTCTTACCTGGGGCACGGGGGGCTTCACTAGACCCTCTTACCTGGGGCACGGGGGGCTTCACTAGACCCTCTTACCTGGGGCACGGGGGGGGGGGTCGCTAGACTCTCTTACCTGGGGCACGGGGGGCTTCACTAGACCCTCTTACCTGGGGCACGGGGGGGGGGTCACTAGACCCTCTTACCTGGGGCACGGGGGGGGTCACTAGACCCTCTTACCTGGGGCACGGGGGGGGTCGCTAGACCCTCTTACCTGGGGCACGGGGGGGGGGGTCACTAGACCCTCTTACCTGGGGCACGGGGGGGTCGCTAGACTCTCTTACCTGGGGCACGGGGGGCTTCACTAGACCCTCTTACCTGGGGCACGGGGGGGGTCGCTAGACCCTCTTACCTGGGGCACGGGGGGCGTCACTAGACCCTCTTACCTGGGGCACGGGGGGGGGGGGGGTCGCTAGACCCTCTTACCTGGGGCACGTGGGGCTTCACTAGACCCTCTTACCTGGGGCACGGGGGGCTTCACTAGACCCTCTTACCTGGGGCACGGGGGGGGGGGGTCGCTAGACCCTCTTACCTGGGGCACGGGGGGCTTCACTAGACCCTCTTACCTGGGGCACGGGGGGGGGGGGTCGCTAGACCCTCTTACCTGGGGCACGGGGGGGGGGTCACTGGACCCTCTGTGGAAGAGCCATGTATGGAGAAACTTTGGGTGTGAGGCAGATAACAATGAGAACATCGTCCATCACCAGAAACAAATTAGCAAACATCACCGTTCATGTCATCATAGATGACATAGTTTGCCAAAATATGTGTTTTTGAGTTTTGGATGTATATTTACTTTGTGCATGTTGCGCGGCAAACTTTTAAGAGCCCCATGAAGCGCGTTGAATCCACTTATTCTACCTCTTATAAATGATGTTCAAGTCCCAAAAAATATTTTTGAGCTCTACTGATCTCTAAGTCATCTCCTGAGTTATCTTAATGTCTACACTCAGTCCACACATGTTCTGCCTTTAGGCATGTGATTGTATTAATGATCTGTTGTTGTCATAAGTAGGCTACAGCCTTAGATATAGTAGCTGACCGTTACTGTCAAAGAATTAGAGTTGTTCAGTAACCTTTTTTAGTTTTTTGCTTTGGTATCAAAATTACACAGCTACTATTGTTACCGTGACAACACTAACGTACACAGTAAACTGAACGTTCTCAGTGTGCTATTCTGCTCTGCTGTCTACAGCTCATGAGGATCTGGAAAGAAGACCAGCCAGGACAGGAAACCCACCAAGGCTGAACCTCACCCAGGAAGCAAACTTCCTCCCAGACACAACACCCCTCTATCCAGACACAACACCCCTCTATCCACACACAACACCCCTCTATCCACACACAACACCCCTCTATCCAGACACAACACCCCTCTATCCAGACACAACACCTCTCTATCCAGACACAACACCTCTCTATCCAGACACAACACCCCTCTATCCAGACACAACACCCCTCTATCCAGACACAACACCCCTCTATCCAGACACAACACCTCTCTATCCAGACACAACACCCCTCTATCCAGACACAACACCCCTCTATCCAGACACAACACCCCTCTATCCAGACACAACACCTCTCTACCCAGACACAACACCCCTCTATCCAGACACAACATCTCTCTACCCAGACACAACACCTCTCTATCCAGACACAACACCCCTCTATCCAGACACAACACCCCTCTTCTCCAGACACAACACCCCTCTATCCAGACACAACACCTCTCTACCCAGACACAACACCCTCTATCCAGACACAACACCTCTAGCCCTGACAGCACCATGCAGGAATGCCACACAGCTCTGTGTCTGTCAGTTTACGTGGTCACCTTCCTGTCTGGCTTCCCGGCCAACGCCCTGGCCTTCTACACCTTCAGCCGGAAGGTGAGGCAGAGAGCCACGCCCATCGACATCCTTCTTCTCAACCTCACCATCTCCGACCTCCTCTTCCTCCTCTTCCTGCCCTTCAAGATGCAGGAAGTGTCCAACAACATGACTTGGAGCCTGCCCTACTTCCTGTGTCCCCTGTCGGGCTTTGTGTTCTACATGACCATCTACAGCAGCATCTTCTTCCTGACGGCGGTGAGCGTGGAGCGCTACCTGGGCGTGGCCTTCCCCATCAAGCACTCCCTGTGGCGCCGGCCGCGCTACGCCGTGGCTGCCAGCGTCTTCTTCTGGCTCTTCTGCTTCATGCAGCTCAGCATCGTCTTCATCATGCCATACTACAACCCCAAGGGCCTGCAGCACCACCTCGCCGCCTCCAACGCCACCTCTGAACCCCACAGTGCCCAGCTGCACAGGAACGTGTGCTACGAGGGCTTCACCCCCGCACAGCTCAACATCCTGCTTCCCGTCCGCCTGGAGCTGTGCCTGGTACTGTTCTGCATCCCGCTTATCATCTGCAGCTTCTGCTACATCAACTTCATCCGCATTCTGTCCCGGCTGCCCCACATCGGCCGGCGGCGGCGCCTTCGGGCCATCGGCCTGGCGCTGGGAACCCTCCTGGTGTTCCTCTTCTGCTTCGGTCCCTACAACGTGTCCCACGTGGTGGGGTTTATCACCAAGGAGAGCCCGGACTGGAGGGACATGGCCCTGCTGCTCAGCACCTTCAACGCCTGCCTGGACCCCTTCATCTTCTACCTGTCGTCCTCGGCCGTGCGTGGCACTCTGGGCAGCGTGACCCAGGCCTTCACCTGCCGCGTGCGTAGGTGTCTGTCCTCGCACGTGTGCAGGGCCTGTCTGAGAGGCTCCAGCCCCACCAAAGGAGGAGAGGGACACAAGCAAAGGGAGGTCAATGCTCTCTGAACCGTGACGCCTGAGGCCGAGATTTAGTTTTTGGCGTGTGGAGACAGGATATGACTGTCTGTTTATGTTTTGGCAGAGTGTTTGTTCCCCGTGTGTCTCTGTTTGATCAGCAAACATCCTCCTTGGATTAGAGGCGGCCCGTGGAGGGATACGCTCCTGTAAGACGCATCACGACGAGGACCGACGGCTTCCTGGAATCACGGGGCGTCATCGTGTCTGAATAGGTATTGTGTGCAAACACCTGCTGTGACTGATCAGCATACAAATGTGGATGATTGTCATTTACCCCAAAAGACAAACACACACAGGGACTGATTGATGTTGTGGACTGACCTGAGCGCTGCTTTGATGAGTTTAAGGAGGGAGACGGACCTCCCCTTTAGGACATATCCTCTAAGGTCTCTGCCCTGGTTGATACGCTCCTCAAATAAGCATGACAATAGTATCAAATATGGGTGAAAGGTCCCTGATATCCCCTGCTGAACATAGGAGCCAGCTCTATTTGAGCACTCAGAAGGGCTGTGTGTGTGTGTTTATTAGTGTGTGTGTGTGTTATTGCATGTGTGTGTATGTGTGTGTGAAGAGGTGTTTATGGACTGTTCAAAAGCCAGAGTGGTGTAAAGAACACATAAATAATGTTTGCTTCATGAAATGAGTATGGATCCATAGCGCCGCTGGTGAAATGAAGGCTGCATATTTCCTGTATTTCTTAAACCTCATGGAGATATTTATGACCCTTTACCAAAGTCAGCAGCATTGCCAAATTACAGTATAAAGAATGAAGTGCAATAAATTAAAAGGATGAAATGAAACGCCTGACATGTTTACCTAGTAATAATGAAGCCACTCAGTCACTGAACAGTGATGTGTTGAGATAGTGAACCTTGTGACCCTGTAGCCAATATTGAGACCAGAATGTTGTGTTTGATTACAACAGATAATGTGGGTGTGGAGTTTACAAAGCCGGCATACCTACAACTGGTGCAGAAAAAACACACTACCACACACACTACCACACACAGACACACTACCACACACGTACTGTCACACACCCACACACACTCACCAACACCCCACACACACTCACCAATTCGTTGCATCATCATTAAACAGATGCAACAAGAGCAGACTGCAGAAAGATCGGCTCTCCAGAGAGAAAAATGAGATCAGATACGAATTAATGAACTATTTATTGCATCTTCATTTGTGATATAACATTTACATTTAGTCATTTAGCAGACGCTCTTATCCAGAGCGACTTACAGTAAGTACAGGGACATTCTCCCCAAGGCAAGTAGGGTGAAGTGCCTTGCCCAAGGACACAACGTCATGTGCACCGGCCGGGAATCGAACTGGCAACCTTCAGATTACTAGCCCGATGCTCTACCCGCTCAGCCACCTGACTCACCTGGTAAGGTACTTTATATACTTCATTTGTGATATAAGGTACTTTATATACTGTAAATTGATCTTGTGTTTTTATACAACTGTTGGTCAAATAAACATGAACTGAACATAACAGTGTGATTTATAACAGTAAAATGGGGTTCATCCCTTTATAGAATAGAAACCGTTGTCCAGGGATACGTATACTGACTATACTGTAGTAATACAATAGTTTTTTACTATCAACGATAGTTAATAATAGTAACAATAACATTAGCTTAAGAAAGTACAGTTTTTGGGGAAATAAGTGAGGTGCTGATGGGTCCGTTTTGTTACAGACATTTTACAACTGATATTTCTGTATATTTAAAATGATTATGCATACCATATTTTCCAGACTATTAAGCCCAATTTATACTTAGGTCGCAGACACTTTTGAAAAGGTCACCGTCGCTTGGAATTGTTGCCTACAAGGAGACATTTCTACCGGCGCTGATGTCGACATAGTGAACATATTAAATAGTCAGTTTCTCCGATTGATCACCTAGGCTACAAAGCCTTAACAATGTAACCATGGCTATGAATGTAACAGTAAAATTATTCTGTTTATGTCACACAAACTTTGAGCACAGGCGACTGTGTAGAAATGCAGCGGCCTGAGCGACAGCGACCATTTCAAAAGTGTTCGCGACATGAGTATAAATTAGGCTTAAGTCGCACTTTTGATCATATTTTGGCTGGTCCTGCGACTTATAGTCAGGTGTGACTTCTATATCAAAATAAATATAATTTAACATGTTTTTAAATGTTAATTCATACTAACTGACATGAACCAACGAGTTCAACGGATTCAGTGATGTGGAACGAGATCAGGAGCTTGGTGAACTAGCTTACCGGTAACTTGCTTGTTGGACTCGCTAGCTTGTTATGTTACTTTAGCCTATTCAGCCTCCCAGGTATGTTCTTTATGCTATTGTGTAGCTGAATAACTGTTAATGTGTTACGTTAACATACCGGACACCTATTCAGACTGTTGTTGTGTGTGGTATTGTGTAGTTAAATAACTTGCTTTTCCAGATTAAATGTCTGTTCTTGGATTTTGTGAAATACATTTCTAAATAAATGCAATTTATAGTCCACACTCTTAAGAAACATGTGTTTTTTTTGTGACACAATAAATGTGTAAATCATAAAATAACACATTTTGTGTTGATTTTTGCAAATGTGTTGCATGTGGCATCCTCTTCAACACACCAGAATGTGTTACATTAATGGCCAATCACGTTGCGTATCCGATTCCCGCTTCTGCTGAGAGAACTCTGTCTTCTGGGATTAACCGACAATTACGGAGCAGCAGAACTGATGAGCAGATAAAATGTACTGTTTTTGTGGCTTTAAAAGGATTGTATAGTATGTTAATTTGCTTTTAACGTGATCATTCATAGCAGTATGATGTTTCAAAGTGAGGCAAATGCAATATTCAATATTAAAATGTTGACTTGGCCCAAAGTATAACCTTAATGGCTGTAGTGAATGCTATGTAAATTAGCCCGAAGCTTAAACTAACAGTTACCTCAGTAACTAGCTTTAAGGTAATATTAGTGAATATAAACATGTGTTACTGTGCTTGAGCAACTAGCAAAACCTTTGAGAAGTCGTCATGAAGAGTAAAGCCTTTTGATATAAAGTTGACTTGTATTTTAATCTGTTAAATCTGTGTGGACTAAACTTCAACTGGCCCGGTAGACCGCATAGTCGGGTGGCAGCCATGTCTTCACGTCATGTCACAAAGTTAATAATTTTATAGTTTACAGTCAATTCTACATCTAAAAAGTCGAGCAGGGCAGCTTTCAAGATATATGGTAATTCTGCTTTTAGCCAGCTGCTCAGATTATTTTTGTGATTTGTTTAAAACTGGCAATCTGAGTGAGACTGCGTCCCCGTTACACTGTTTTGACGATAGCCTCAGTCAGACTCGCTCACTGGCAGTGAGCACAATGTTGTATTTCACTCAATTCTACACCAGAAACGTCAGGGAGGACTGCCTAATGTAGATACAAGCCTGATGAAGATAACCAGCATCTCAGATTTCTTTAACCAAGCCTGTATCATTTGCCTTTGTATGTGTGTATCACATGTAACTTTTAAATTGTAATTATAGCTTATGTTCACATTGCCCATCTAGATGTTACAAATAAAGTAAACCTGTTACTGTATATTGTTACTATTATAGTTCCGTTGCTGTATATTGTTATAGTTTTTGTTATTAGTGGGGGACTGGTTGTTTTCATCCTTATTCGTATAAGTATAACCTATTTTAGATTTCTTTCCCCTGGAACAGATTTCATGTTCCAACCAAGGGGGGCTGTCGCTGTCTTGGTGTGTGGGGCTGCATCAAATATCCTTTGTAGCTATGTTAAATTGCTGCAATAGTCCACACTTGACCGGTGGGGATCTCATTCTATTATGACTGTAACTGTTATCTGCTCCTGGCATTCTTTAATCCCTGCTCTCCTCTCTCTGTCCCCCCCCCCCCCCCCCACATTCCCTGTGGTGTGGGGGGTTTGAGCTGTCAGGACCTGCTTGGTCATCGGTCTGCCAACGCTGGACCAGGCCGTCAACTGGAATCCAGTCTCCATGACGGCCAACAGCGAGTTTCCCGGTCCCATCCAACGTCTATAAAGCCGAACAATGGATTTTGGTGTTTCATAACCCATTGACCCTGTATGACTATGTATAGCTTGTGTTCTGCTCCTCTCTCTTACCAACCGTCTCTGGAGGAGGGGATCCCTCTCTGAATTGCTCCTACCAAGGTTTCTTCAATTTTTTCTCCCGTTGGAAGTTTTTCTGGGAGTTTTTCCTTGTCTTCCTTGAGGGATTAGGTTGGTTGAGGGGCAGTTCTATGGGCGTATGTGAAGCCCTCTGTGACATGCTTGCATGTAGAAAGGGCTATACAAATACATTTGATTTGGTCATTTGCCTGAGAAAGCGACCTCCGGTACTAATATTAGCCAGGCTAGTTTTGCCCAATCACTTTGTCAGGCTATTTAAGGGTATCGGGGTCAAGTGACTTTTGTGCATAGACAAGTGAAATGTAAATGTATTTGTCCAAAAGCCTCGAAAAGTTAATATCAAGCCCTGCAATCCAGTGGCCAGATATATATGATGACCTGATAGACACTCCAAGTGTAATAGACCCGTACGAAGTTCGTCTTTTGCAACCGACATGCGCAGTTGAGCCTGCTTGACAGTTGTGTGACGTCGGGTCATAATTGGTCTACACTGTAACTTAAGTCTCCTTCCCGAAATTCAGCCTTAGTGCAGAATTACAGCTACTACTAGCAGTCCCACAATGAGCTTTTAGATGCGTGAGTTCTAAATATTTCAGACACTTCCACCAGAGTGAGTTATTTTGCCGAAACGGAAGCTACCTAGCTTTAGTTAGCTTCCGTTACCTAGCAACTTAGCATCATACTCGTAGCAACGCTACTACCTGCTAGTGTTACTCGTTATTATCTGTGTGGGCAAAGCAGAGAAAGGGGAGGTAACCTTCCCTATTGTGAAGTCACAAAAGGGGATTTTTAAAACCGAGCATTTGAGCTCTCATTTTCAAGGCGGAGAAAAATATCCAGGGCTTGGTTTACACCTATTGACATTTCTAGCCACTGGGGGACCAGAGGCAGGCTAGGGGAACTCATACTAATGTTAATAACCTCCTATAGTGAAGTTTTCATGTCATGGGACCATTAATGTGATGTACATCAGCGTTATGGTGCACCATTCAGCTTGAAAGGCATGAAAAAGATTTTTTTCACACCGTGAAAGAGATAGAATAATTTTGCCTGCTGTTGGATCAGATTATTAGTGTCGTAAATATATATATATTTATAATAGGCCAGACTTAACATTTAACCTCTTGAAAATGGATAAGAGGGAAATATGTCAGACGTGCTTCTGACCATGTGCCATTATTTGATATATTTTGGCTAGTGCAGTGTTTCTTTGCCACCGCCATCTTGTAAATGTGCTAAATGACACGTCGAAATTCTAGAAAATAACAGGATAATAATGCATTGTTGCCACACTTTAATTTGATAAATCACAATATTATAGGTCATGTTAAATTTGATTGAAGTCACTTGTTAAATTAAGTAAAAAAATAATCATTTTTATTCAACTAACATTAATATAATAGTAAAATGTTAAATGATTACACAAGTCATCAATCATTTTATACATAAGAAAGTGAAGCAAACATTTTCCTCTCAATACAGACCTCCTGTTTTAAGGGACTTGTTTCAATACCTTCTAGTTTTAAAGGGACTTGTTGCTATGAAGTTCTTCCTTTACTATGTATTGATGTTTTCCCTTTTTTCTTGCAGTGGCCTAAATGGAGTCATCTGAAAAGGAGACATGTCCACCTCCAGACCCTGGACCACTGGCAAAGAGAGTGGTTGTAGCTATTTATAAAGATGGTACTGAAACATGCAAGAAACATTTTACTGGTGCAGATGCCTCACAGCTTTTACAGGCCTGTCACTCAGAGTTTTCACATTTAGTGCAATTAGTAAAGTTTCTGAAGTACAACAATGAATTCCAAGACTACGTTGACTGTGACACAAGTACAGATGTTAAGGACTATGACAAGTTCCAATTAAAGGTCGCCACAGTGGTCCAGTTGGAGGTGGTGGAGTTCTCCACATGTGGAAAACGAAAAGGTGACAATTTTCACTGACTTCCATGCTTTTTTACAGTAGCAAACGTTAGCTGACATAATCCACTTGCTTGTTCTTGTGTTTTGTAGAATGACCTGGCTGCACAACTAAAATCTCTTCTGGAAACAAAAGCCATACTGACTGAACATCAACACACAGGCACACTATTAGGCCGTAAGTTGAACCCTGTTATCGTTTCATCCCGCTCCACAGTCTGGCACCTACTCAATCTTTTCATGTCTTTTTACTTCTAGCACAAGGTAAGTCGCAGGCGACCACGTGGGCCTGACACTGATGGTACTAAGAGGAAGTACACATTCACGTACCATGTGCAACAAGGAAGCCAAAGACTTGGTGTTCACATTGATGTCAGTCTGTCACCTGACCAACAGTTGCCTACAGGCAAGTTTTATAAAGCCTAGCGTTTTCCATTTGTTAACTTTTTATTACATGCATGATTTTAATTAGATACATTGGCCATAACATATTTGTTTAAAGTTACTTATCTTTGAAAAGGTTATTCAAGAAAAGTTAGGCAGTCAGTCCGAGGGAACAGAGCAGGTAGCTAAAGTTAGGTCACCAAGCACTTTGAGCTGCAATTCTTGTATGAAAAGTTCTATATAAATAAAGTCTTACTTACTTACTTACCATCAGAGGACTTCAGAGGACAACATAAGAACAGGTAAAAAAAAAAATCTGGAAGGACCTCATGCTCTCGTCCTGTTAGTTTTGAAAGCTGCACCATTCAGTCAGCATCAGTTGCCCTACAATATTCCCTGGTCTAATGGTGCACTGGGCGCTGGCATTATAGGGCGTCGGGTGCCTTGCCACCCTTTAACGCCAGCATGCACGTACCGTAAGGGTTAGGATTCAGCTCACTGTTGTTGCCCAGTCAGGAATTTTTCTTTAGTGATGGGTCATTCGCGAACGATCCGGCTCTAAGAGCGCCGGCTTTTGAAAGTGGACGTCGGGAGCTGGCTCGCATATCTGAAGAGCCGACTCTATTTTTAATAGATTAATACAGTCTATAAAAACTAAATGATTACGAAATAATGAATTTTAATTGTATTTAAAATAATTGACTTATTCAAAGAACAACAAACAATACTTGTAGGCTTAAAGGCGCACACGATCATCCTCACATTCTGTTCCTATCAATCCTGCATGAGGGAGGGCCGAGCCAACTCACACAGTCAGAGGGTAATCAAAACTCGGAGGAGAGCCAAGACAAATCAATGCATTTTTTAAGATATGTGGTTATGGTCGAGTATGATTTCATAATTTAATTTAAATTGTTTTCACACCTATCATGGTCAAATTCATAGTTGAAACATGTATTTTTTAAAGAGCCATTCGGGAGCCAAAAGAGCCGGTTCTTTTTAGTGAGCTGAGCCACACGAGCCGGCTCACGAAAAAGAGCCGGAATGCCCATCACTAATATTTTTGCACGTATACATAGATATCAGGTTTAAAGTGCTATGCAAATGTAATGTTAAGGGATACTTCAGCTATGGAAAGATTAATGTGTATTTAAAATGTTTCATTTATGTAGTAGAAATTTGAAATTATTTTTGAATTTGGAGCCTTGTAGACTGAGAAAAGCCAGAACATTTATTTTTGATTTATGGGGATGAAAGACAACAACTCCCAGATTGCAATGCTAAAACGCACACATCAATCGATCACATGTTAAGCATTCATGTAAACACTACATTCAGATTCACAAATCGGAATAAATTCAGTTAGATTTAAACTTCATCAAAGGATTTTACTCACAGCCCACCGGAGCGGTTTCAGACTCATATTCTGAATAGAATTATGAGTATGACAACGTCAGGCAAGAGGAAAGCATGGTAATTCAAAAAGTTCTAAAAATAATTTGGTTTTCTAATGATACAAAGTTTAATGCTAAATCCTGAAGTATCCCTTTAATGACTGTATTTAAATAACAAAATTCGATAGTTTAGAGGAAAGTTTAGAAGTATACATTATTGTCACAGAAACAATGCAATTGTGCAAAACAGACCAACAGTTTATTATATTTCTCTTGTTCATGAATTGTATGTTTTATAGGCCTCATAGCATTCATCCTGCAGTGAGAGAGGGGATAAGAGAGCATGTCCTGAGCTTCCCACGCCAACTGAACCACTACTCAAGGATGAAGGGAGATGTGGAGAGGGAGTACCTGAGCCCTGATTTAAACCTGCTCTGCATGTTCCGCCTGTACAAGGAAAACAATCCAACATCCACTTCTGGCTCTATAGGGACCTCTTCAAGCAGCAGAACCTCAGTTTTGGGAAGCCAAGAAGTGACACAGGGCGTCACACGAAATGTGTGCCCTGTTCTCAAAATTAACAGCTACTACAACAGATGGAGAAAGGTTGAAGATCGCAGTCGAGAGTGAGCTTTACCACCGGAAAGCTGAAAAAGTGTACACCCAGTTGCAGGCTGACACAGAGTGGGCCAAAGCCAACCCAATGGATGAGGTGAGGATGGACTCAATGATGGCTGTGTAGAAGTGCACCATCAATAGTCTTTGGCAGGTTGAATTTCTTCAGCTGCTGTTGGAAGTACATCCTCTGTTGTGCTTTCTTGGTGAGATGGATCATACTGCTGAAGTTCTGGGCCTTCTGTTGAAATGAAGATCAGGTCTGAAAGGCGTGAGGATGTGAGACTACTGCGGAGTTGGCAGAGCTGATTAGAAGACCAAGAATAATCTGAACAATGAACAGTGATCTTAAATTGTCTTGATAACAAGACACCCTAACCCTTGATGAAATAAAAATATTATTGAGCGTTTCCTGCTCAGACTGAAATTAGACCTTTTTTGCTCTGTTTGTGCGTGACGAGTGTCGTAAAAAGCAAGTCGGTCTTTTAGTGAGAGAAAGCGAAAGAGGCAATGTAACGGTTTACCTTCCCTAGCGTCAAAAAATCTTATCTAGCGTCGATCAAGAAATCTTGCGACTTTCCGTTACTTTGGCAATCTCCGATTTCGTTGTTGAGCAGCAGCAGCAAAATAACTAATTGTATGTTTGTTGTCATATCAGCCAATCATGTTAACTCACAGTCAAACGATGCTGCGTCACTAAAATCTGCAATTTACTATCCATTGGCTAATTAAAGAAAATTTGTAGTCGCCTTGCCATGTCATTTCTGGCTCCTAATTGTCGACAGGGGAAGCAGAAACATGGATCTAGCTTGACCGAGTTCTGTAACCAAGTTCGAGAGCGATACCAACTTGAGTTGAATGCCCGAGGACCTTTGCTGAAAATGCATATGGGGTATGTTTGCTGACCCGGCTGTATTGGAGTGCTGTCATTCAAACCATGCTCGCCTTCACCCGCAGCAGCGGTAACGTTGGTACCAGAGCCATGTTAAAAAGAGAGTTGCGACACGCTTTGGTATCGTCAACACGATCGCATTCTCACTCAAATTTCAAGACTTTCATGACCCAAATCAAAATTCTGATGCAACGGATCAATGAGGAATTGTTTTCTCTCTTTAACCGATAAAGAGTAGCGTCGCACATGAGATCGTTCGAATGGTGGTCTCACAGCGCAACGTTGCACATGTGTGATTCTGAACTTTCCAACTGACTATTTTACGATAGACAAAAACTATATGACAAACTATAGTATGGCTCCAAAATTTACAATTAGGAGGGTAACAAGTAACACTAGCAGGTAGTAACATTGCTACGAGTATTATGATAGGTTGCTAGCTAACGGAAGCGAACTAAAGATAGCTCGCGTCCGTTTTGGAAAAATAACTCACTCTGGTGGAAGCATCGGAAATATTTAGAATCTGTAAAATAGATGTAATGAGTGGCACATAACGTGAAGTAACATGGCATTTTATTTTGTTTGAGTTTGAACTTGTCTAGTGGGGCAAGTACATTTTTTCTTCCACTTGCCCTGGACAAGCGGACAAGCCTTAATATTGAGCCCTGAAATGGGACTTGTTAAACATTTTTTTTTTATTCATCAGAAATCTTACAATTGACTCATTACGTCTATTTTACTGATTCCCTGTTACACTGTCTGTTTTGACGTTAGCCTTAAACTCAGACTCAGTTCAGGGAAGACTGTTTATTGTAGATACAAGCCTGCTGAAGATAGCCAGCATCTCAGATTTCTTTAACCGAGCCTGTTTCATTCGTCATTTTCCTGAGAAAGCGACCTCAGTTAGCCAGGCTAACGGAAGTCAGGCTATTTAAAGGTCCCGGACAAGTGACTTTTGTGCATGGGCAAGTGAAATGTAAGTGCCTCACAAAGTTAATGTCAAGCCCTGGATCCAGTGGGCAGATATATATATATAAATCTAATTACCTGACTGACAATCCATGTACATACCCAGGAGAAGTACCTCTTTTGCCACCGATATGCACAGTTGAGCCTGCTTGACAAAGGGTGTTAAAAGGTCTATAGGTTAGGAAAAATGTTAACCAGGATTGCCCAATTTGTTTGTTTTTATGAAACTTTTTCAACTATGTGAGGCTGCAACCGTGCAAGAGGGAATGGTGATAGGCTAAGGGAAACGACAAGTGGACCCTTTTTCATTCTACACTTCAATCTTTGTATTTGGAAGTGTAAATGACCACAAATGTATGCTTTTTAATCTATGCCATCTTCATAAATAAATATGCATAGGCATAGAAATATATATTAAATATGAAATGTCAGTAACAAATCAGACCAATTGGCAACCGACGCAAGCACACCCTCACAATTTCCCCAGAAAATTATACCTTCTTTAGTTGAATATACAATCAAATGTTGTTTTTAATTGAAAACAACATTGCAATCGCCTTGCTTTGACGAGCGGGCGGAGAATTTGCATCAGCTGTGTGCTTGGCCATCAACATGGTATTTTAGACTCCACGACGTGCTGCGATGATAACTCAGTTCACAACGACAGAACACACTGATCACTTTGGTCTTGTCAATGGAACCATTTGGCAACCTTTTAAAAGTAAACTTTCCATTCAGAATCTTATTGGCATCCATTTTGGCGTCTGGCGCTGGCAATCAACTCGAAACTTAACGTTAACCTACTACCAGAGAATGTCTAATATCCGTAAAAGGGCTCTGCTACTACTCTTTAGCCGGCTCGCAAGCCAAACAAGTGTGTCTGGCGTGCCTGTTGTTATGTTTCCGGTCCAGCTAGATCCGGTGTGGTATTGTAGTTTTTCTAACTGCAGGGGTGTACATTACAGGGTGATAACGGACACCTACTGCGTCATTGCAGACAAACTGTCTTTTCACCGGTGGCTACACAGGAGCCTGTACAAAATATCTTAAATAAGTAACCATAACAACAGTGACGTAGTCAAAGCCTCCATTTACAATTGTGAAAGACTTTAACAAGTTAACTTTAATGAGTGACTTCAATATTTATTATAACCTAATTGAAAAATGTTTCTTTTCTGAATGTAGTGTGTCAGTGTCATGTAACCGCTCATCTCACATCCCATTCACTATTCACCTCGCTAGTCAATCTACTTCAGACAGGCTGGCTGCGGCCATCACGACAGTAGCAGCAACTCTACAGATGGCCGATTATTTTCTTCTTAAAAATCTTGATTTTATTTGGGGACAATGACATGGCTCGATAGCTGGCTAGTCTTGTTGTTAAACAAACTGTCAAATTATAATCACTGTTTGGAGAAAATGTAAACTTTGATGCGATCATCTCACATCCATTTGCTATTCAACTCGCTCCACAGGCTGCGGCCATACTGTAGCCCCAGTACAGTACTAGTAGTATATGGCCGATATTGTTCGTGAAAATTGTTCGTTGATTTTGGGACAGTGACATGGCTGGTTAGCTAGCAAATCTTATTGTCAAACATACTGTAAAATTATATTTACTGTTTGTCAACCGTACACAATGTTATTGCCTTTGAATCCTGCTAGCATAACGTTAGCTTTTGGGCTAATAGCTCAGCCAAAGGAAAGCCGGTGTTGGTTCTGAGCTGACTATAAATAACAGAGTTGGCTAACGTTGAAAAACGTTAGATTTCTATTGCAAAACGCCTTAAAACATAAATTGTGTGACCATGGTATAAGCGGGATAATGCCCTTCGAGGTGTCCAATATCATCTGATAATGGACTCCGCTGCGCGTCGGACAGTTCACGCCTCCGCATCGTCCATTATCAGATGATATTGGACACCTCGTCGGGAATTATCCCTTAAATATTTTACATAAATTGCTGTTCAAGCCCTGCCTTACTACGATGATTGTCAATATCTCACGTTTGAATCATAGTCTTGTATTGGAATGTCATACAGTGGCATCTTGGAGGGAATGAGGGGGCTTTCAGATTTTTGTTAAGGATTCATTGTCAGGGCTTCTTTCTAGGTATTGTAAGCACAATTGATTTTAAGGCACAACTTTATAAGATAGCCTTTGTTAAACTGATTCCTCTTTGAACCCCACCAACGTTACTCCAAAAAATATAGTGGATATTAATTCTCAAAACTAATCCAACATTTATTCTCTGAATAATAATATAATCTTTGTTGACATATTATTTTTCTGGGAAATTCTCAGGTGAAAGGAATAAGTCAGCTGACCCTGAGCTGTGTTGAAAGTTGTGTTTGCTTTGTCTTAGTTGTCTGACAAATCCTGTAAAATCCAAGATGAGGTAACGTGTGTGGCAACAGCCTGAATGTGATTGCAGCAGAGTTCATCATGTATAAAAGCAGGTGCAACCAGGCCACAGTCATATGTTTCCCTCAGTTCTCACTGGATAGCATCAACACCCCAAAGAGAAGCCATGAAGCCAGTGATCGTGCTGTACGTTGTGCTGGTGATGATTGCACTGGTGTGCAGTAAGTACTGTTAACTTTACTGTCACCTCATCTACCTCTGTGTTTCCTGTTGGATAAATAATCTTTGCTTATATAAACTGTAGTGTATAAATACGTTGTTTGCTGTTTTCTACTGTCATTGAATAGCAACTGTACTGTTCACTCGTTCCAGATGCTTATGCTGCATGTGAGAATGGAAGATGTGCCAAGAAATGTAGTCGTAATGAATATAAAGACCGCAATTCATACTGTGGGGGTGGAAATATGTAAGTATAAATCTATAGACTGGTTTTCATCCATTGACATATTTGGTCCTTTTACTGTGTGCATGTGACTTGTGGCATGAAATTATGTTTATTTTGTCAGATGCTGTGTTGAAAAAGGGTGGTGAAGAGCACCCGTAAAGGAAGATGTGGATTAATCAACATGCACTGTTGTTTTTTGTATTCTTTCATTTAAGTTGAGTTAAAACAGTCAGACACTTACACGAGATGGATTCATCATGATTTGCGTTTGCGCCAGTTGAATAAAATCTAATATCACAACTATAAGTATCTGTGAACTTATTTGTTCAGAAATACACAAGGGTTTTATAGAACTTACTTGAATGTGCTTATTTTATTGTCCAGGAACCTTGACATCATACAAGGAAATGCACGTTACAAAAGGAATGTTGATGCATTGCAAATTCATTTTCTTTACGAATCATATATTCAGTTGATCACTTGATTATGTTAAGTCTATCTGGCTATGCTGGCTGTTTATGCATAATGCTTAATGCATGGTTGTTAAAATTATTTTGTAATTTATTTTCAAATGTTCTGCAAGTCACTTTGGATTTAACAAATACTTTAAAATTAACTTTAACTTTGTCGTTGGCAATGTTGTTGTTTTCAACACATCCAACGATAAATTATGTGAAATTCTCTTCTATTTCACCACAATTTCTCATGACAGTATTGATACATAACTGTCTGATTGGTCAGTTGTGTTGTATTATCCTTAAATAGGTACTAAGTAACTATGGAGGACTAAATGTGCCATCATTAAATAAGTAAATAAAAAAATAATATAGACCTCTCTTAAGTAATGTGAAGTTGCAGGTCTTTCAAAAGATACACACATTTAATTTAAATTATGTGACACATTTCAATTTAAAGGCAAAGGGGCGGGTCGTAACCCATTACATGGCGCTGTCCTCATGTGCTTGAGGTACTGATTGTGATTGGACACTTGAGAGCAAACTGTCAGACCTGAGCTGTCAATCAATTAGTAGACATATTCAGTCTTATTGAAACACAAATGGCCCACTTTGAAAAAGATTTAACCAGATATGTGTTATTGTTAACATGTGGCCTGTTCTCAGTCACGTTCATTGAAGCAAGCGCATGATCAGGTTGAGGGTCAGATAAGTGTGTGTGTCTTGGTTGTGTCTGCCTGCACGTGCTAAGCACTTACGAGTTAGGCTAACCGATGTAACATTCAAGTTGGATGTTTGGGGTTTGCAGACCTACTAACTAAAAAGTTCCCTTTAACGTAATGTTTCGTTAGTTGTGTAACGTTAGCCAGTGGCACAACGTTAGTCGTTGATAAGTTTGTGCAGTATTGCATCAACTGTAATATTACTTTCCCCAGTAACTACTTTCCAAAACAGTAAAAATGGCAGTTGTTAATCCATGTAACGCTATGTGACTGCGTTACCAGAAAGGGGAAGTTGTTACACTGTGTCCCTAGCCTTACGTTGTCATACTCATAATTTTAGTCAGAATATGAGTCTGAAAACTCTCCGTTGGGCTGTGACTATGGGGCGTGTCAACCGAGTGTCAACCAACTCCATCATAGCCAAGACCAAAGAACTGTCCAATTAGTCAGGGACAAGAGTGTAGACCTACACAAGGCTGGAATGGGCGACAAGACCATCGCCAAGCAGTTTGGTGAGAAGGTGACAACAGTTGGTGCGATTATTCGCAAATGGAAGAAACACAAAACAACTGTCAATCTCCCTCGGTGTGGGGCTCCATGCAAGATCTCACCTTGTGGAGTTTCAATGATCATGAGAAGGGTGAAGAATAACCCCAGAACAACACAGAAGGATGTTCTCAATGATCTCAAGGTAGCTGGGACCATAGTCACCAGGAAAACAATTGGTAACACATTACGCCGTGAAAGACTGAAATCCTGCAGAGCCCACAAGGTCCCCCTGCTCAAGAAAGCACTTGTACAGGACCGTCTGAAGTTTGCCAATGAACATCTGAATGATTCAGAGGAGAACTGGGTGAAAGTGTTACATGTAGTCATTTGTGGTCAGATGAGACCAAAATCAAGCTTTGGGGGCCTATCATACAAAAACAGAAACACTCACCATACCAGGCATAAAGCTTTACAGGTTAGGTTTTAGCACTCTCCGAGCGCTCGGAGAGCTCATCGTGCGCCTCCTGAATTTCCTGACTATCTACCTGAATTTCGGATATCCCACGGATACCCCTTGGCTGTGAATGGTCCGCTAACGACATCTTTCCGAAATACATAATTTCCGCAATCTCACATTTCCTGTTTCATTCCCTGTCTGTTCCTATTCTGTTGTCGGACGCCTTTTCCTGTCCGAGCCCGGACCGTGTCAGACAGAGTCATGTCTAAACCCGGCACGAGCCCGACAGCAATTACAATATGTTTTCCGAGCCCCACTGAGTCAATGTCTCAACTGTTCATACTACTGACACATTTACGTACGTTTTTAATGAATAGCCTGCCTTTATTAAACTGGAGCATCAACAGATAAGTGCCCTCGCTCACCCCAACCAGGCCTGTTAAAGGCACGAGAGGAAGATCTCTTTGGTGTAGGCCTACTCTGTGTAGAGTGGAGGTGTGCGTGCGTACCCGCGTCTGTACCTGTGTCTGTCAGTCCGTGCCTGCGTGCGCACGCACAGACATAGGCAGGCACGCACATACACAGGCAGATAGGCACAGACACAGGCATATAGGCACAGACACAGGCAGATAGGCACAGACACAGGCAGGCACGCACATACACAGGCAGATAGGCACATACACAGGCATATAGGCACAGACACAGGCATATAGGCACAGACACAGGCAGATAGGCACAGACACAGGCAGATAGGCACAGACCCCCCTGCAGATAGGCACAGACACAGGCATATAGGCACAGACACAGGCAGATAGGCACAGACACAGGCAGACAGGCACAGACACAGGCAGATAGGCACAGACACAGGCAGGCATGCATAGAAACAGGCAGACACAGACACGCACATACACAGGCAGGCACAGACACAGGCTATATATACTATTTTGCCAGCAGAATAATTTGACAAATAAGAACGGTGAAAAGACAGTTTCGCTGCAATGACGCAGTACCATTATCGGGTGATAACGGACACCCCTGCAGCCAGTCAGAATCGAGTATTCACCCAGACCATGGTATAACGATCCTTAACAGAGTTCATATTGAGTTCAATATCATCAGGGCAGCTGTCAAGTACACCCAATATGGATGAAGTCACTCATTCCCATGTTTATTTTGCGATGTAACTGCTGAATAAAAACAGTGAATTTAGATTCCTCTTGTCTGCTGCCTCTAAAGCTCTTCTTGTCTACTGCCTCTACAGCTCTTCTTGTCTACTGCCTCTACAGCTCTTCCTGTCTGCTGCCTCTCTCTGCTCTGCCTGTCTACTGCCTCTAAAGCTCTTCTTGTCTACTGCCTCTACAGCTCTTCTTGTGTACTGCCTCTACAGCTCTTCCTGTCTACTGCCTCTACAGCTCTTCCTGTCTGCTGCCTCGCTCTGCTCTTCCTGTCTGCTGCCTCGCTCTGCCTGTCTGCTGCCTCACTCTGTTCTTCCTGTCTGCTGCCTCTACAGCTCTTCCTGTCTGTTGCCTCACTCTGCTCTGCCTGTCTGCTGCCTCACTGTCTCTAGATGTCTGCTCTTCTACTCGAGGGATTTCCACATAATAATTTGACCATCCCTCCCCGCCTTGTTTTGTGGCGAGTTTCAATTCCCTGAAAAAGATCAATACAGTACAGTGCAGTGTGCATGGAGGCGAGGTGATTATTCCTGCTCTGTCAAGAAACTGCTGGAGCAAAAACATGAGCTGAGAGGAAAATTCAACGTGTTTGGAATATTTATTGTTTGGAGCTCGGTTGGAGCCTTTGTCCTGGTCCACAGCTCTCCTGTGCTCAAACTGCAACGCCTAACACAGCAATGTTGCAGCTCAAACGTTCAAAGGAAACAAATTACAGATAATTACAACAACGACAACACCAACACACAAGCAAAATAGTTATAAATGGGACAGATTAGCTGCAATCACAAACATTCAGGAGGAGGATGGGTTCATCTGTTATAGCACCGTTCATCCGCACAGGACTGAGAGCTGTGTGTGTGAAACCCTGAGCAGAGTGATATATGTGTGTGTGTGTTTGAGAGACTGAGCAGAGTGGTGTGTGTGTGAGAGGGCTGTGTGTGTTTGAGAGACTGAGCAGAGTGGTGTGAGCAACAAATGAGAGAAAGAGAAACATACAAACAGGAACCACAATTCTGTTAAAACAAAAATCTTTATTTTTTCCTCCCTCCAGTTCATATCAATTTTTTTTTACTTCACTTAATGGATTTTGAAGAAGAAGAAAAAAAAGATACACAAAGAAAGTCAAAAACAGACAAAAACCGAGACTGGACAAACCAGAGGACTCACGGCACAGATCCCAGTGGAGGCGAATAACCAACGTTCTGTTATATGGTGGTGCATTCTGGGTAATGTAATACACACAAAGATGTTGTTTGGGCCTGGGTTACGTAATAAAAAACAACATGCCTGCCTGCCAGGTCAGAGAAACACACACACAGAGACACACACGCACACACAGACACCAATAAGCATTGCCATACAGACACACAGACACACACTCAAGAGGTACCAGGGTGGGCTCTCAGCTCCCTGGCACTCAGAGGCATGTCTGAGTGGCTGTCTGGACTGGCATACAGAGCTCTCCTCAGAGGGACGGAGAGTAGAGAGAGGGGCGGAGGAGAGGGGTGGAGGAGAGGGACAGAGGGGTGGAGGAGAGGAGAGAGGGGTGGAGGAGAGAGGGGTGGAGGAGAGGGGTGGAGGAGAGGAGAGAGGGGTGGAGGAGGGAGGAGACCAGGGCAGAGAGACAAAGAGAGAAAGTCTACCGGTAGAACCAACACTAACCCCATCGATCAAGACTGATCGGACTGAACTGCCTTCTCTGACATCTTGCACTGACACTAATACATAGTTACCTGTTCATTTTCAGTTGGACGGTTGTGACATTTTCTTATGTACATGATTGCATACATGTGATGGCTGTCTGTACAGTGCTGTTACACAATGCTGGTGACACCTGGGTAGACGAGAGAGCAGTAATCCTCACTGGCATCTACTCACATTCCTCTCAGACTGACCAACACAAACCTGAAGAGGCCCTGTACTCTCCTCCTCTCTCCTCCCCTTTCTCTCAACCCTGCCTCCTCTCCTCTCATCCCTGCCTCCTCTCATCCCTGCCTACTCTCCTCTCATCCCTGCCTCCTCTCCTCTCATCCCTGCCTCCTCTCCTCTCATCCCTGCCTACTCTCCTCTCATCCCTGCCTACTCTCCTCTCATCCCTGCCTCCTCTCCTCTCATCCCTGCCTCCTCTCATCCCTGCCTACTCTCCTCTCATCCCTGCCTCCTCTCCTCTCATCCCTGGCTCCTCTCCTCTCATCCCTGCCTCCTCTCCTCTCATCCCTGCCTCCTCTCCTCTCATCCCTGCCTCCTCTCGTCTCATCCCTGCCTCCTCTCCTCTCATCCCTGCCTCCTCTCCTCTCATCCCTGCCTCCTCTCCTCTCATCCCTGCCTCCTCTCCTCTCATCCCTGCCTCCTCTCCTCTCATCCCTGCCTCCTCTCGTCTCATCCCTGCCTCCTCTCCTCTCATCCCTGCCTCCTCTCCTCTCATCCCTGCCTCCTCTCATCCCTGCCTACTCTCCTCTCATCCCTGCCTCCTCTCCTCTCATCCCTGCCTCCTCTCCTCTCATCCCTGCCTACTCTCCTCTCATCCCTGCCTACTCTCCTCTCATCCCTGCCTCCTCTCCTCTCATCCCTGCCTCCTCTCATCCCTGCCTACTCTCCTCTCATCCCTGCCTCCTCTCCTCTCATCCCTGGCTCCTCTCCTCTCATCCCTGCCTCCTCTCCTCTCATCCCTGCCTCCTCTCCTCTCATCCCTGCCTCCTCTCGTCTCATCCCTGCCTCCTCTCCTCTCATCCCTGCCTCCTCTCCTCTCATCCCTGCCTCCTCTCCTCTCATCCCTGCCTCCTCTCCTCTCATCCCTGCCTCCTCTCCTCTCATCCCTGCCTCCTCTCCTCTCATCCCTGCCTCCTCTCCTCTCATCCCTGGCTCCTCTCTGGTTCGTGTGAACAGACAACATGCAGACATGTCAGACAGTCAGACCTGGCTGCCAGCCGTGAGTGTTCCCGTCAGTCCTGTTCCTCTGTACAACAGCCTGTATTTACTCCTGGATGATTGACAAGACAATCGCCAGGAGCAGGGCTGCAATCCACAAAAGCCAAGTATGTGCATGTGTGTGACTGACAAGCAGGTATCTATCTATGTATCTATATATGTATCTATCTATGTATCTATCAATCAATCATCCATCCATCTATCTACACCAGCAATCAATCAATTAAATATCTATCCATCCATATCCATCTATCTATCTATCTATCTATCTATCTATCTATCTATCTATCTATCTATACTAGCAATCAATCAATCAAATATCCATCCATATCTATTTACCTATCTATCTATCTATCTATCTATCTATCTATCTATCTATCTATCTATATATCTCCACTAGCAATCAATCAAATATCTATCCATCCATATCTATCTACCTATCTATCTATACTAGCAATCAATCAATTAAATATCCATCCATATCAATCCATCTATATATCTCCACTAGCAATCAAGCAAATATCTATCCATCCATATATGCATCTATCTATCATCTTTTTTTTAACGAACATATCTTCCTACCTTTTCCTAAAGAAATAACAAACATGAAAATACAAATTAATTAAACTGTATTCTTCCTGAACAACCTCATACTATTTACTTTAGTTAATTACAGTAAGACCTTTTACCGTAAAACATCTTGTTATGTGAAACAAGTTTCTCCTTTACAGTAATGACCTACATAAACTCAGAGCTTTCCCCTACAATATTGTCTATAGATGCACTCATGAACAACACCAATTCAAAACCAGGCTGGTAAATAGTAGATAACAACTAGAGAGGGAACCATTTCTGGGGAAGTTGTAGGGTGTGCTTGCTTGCGTCGGTTGCAGGTGGGTCCGTCCCCTTAAGTTTTTCCCTTTTAGTGATATTTTCAAGCATTTAGCTTACTCATATTGAATATTTCATTACAGTAAGAACCCCCTTTGAAACAAGCTGAACCCCCTTTGAAACAAGCTATTATAACAACTTTGTCACCAGCAGTATTTCAGATGGAATCGCGATTCAAACAGTACCATCTGCTAACTGAAAATATGCCCCCAAAAACCTAAATAAGCTTGACATTAATTTAGGGGAAAATGGCTAATTCAAAAGCAGTTTGCTACGAGCAAGCGAACTGCTGTTGCTAGCCAAGCTTCACTGAGGCAGATTTTTTGAAAGTGCCTGAAATTAGAACGTTTCTTTTGACTTTAAGTTTAGGCTGTGGCACTGAAGCCAGCGAAACACCACACAAGCTTGAGTTTAAATACATAATTTAATGTGAAATTACTAGTGCTGTCAAACGATTAAAACATTAATCGCAATTAATCGCACATTTGTATCTATTCTAAATGTCCCTTGGTTTCTTGTCCCATTATTTTTTATTTCTTATCAACATGGAAAAGTGGATCGGATTGCTTAGGGCAAATGTTTTTTAGTTTTTTTAAAACAACTTTGCAATTGCCTGGCTTTGACGAGGGGGCGGAGAATTCACATCAGCTGTGTGCTTGGCCATCAAGTGGTATTTCAAACTGGACGTTGTACAATGATCAGTTCAGTTTACATCGACAAAACACACAGATCACTTTGGTCTTGTCAATGGAACCATTTGGCAACTTTTTTAAAGTAAACTTTCCATTCAGAACCTTATTGGCACTCAAAACGTAACGTTAGCCTAATATTCTTTAGCCGGCTCGCAAGCCCAAACAAGTGTGTTCGACGTTCTTGTTGTTTTGTTTCCGGTCTAACTAAATCCGGTGTGGTGTTGTCGTTTTTCTAACGTCAGTAGTTGTTGCAACAGCATGTGAAAAGAACTACAAAGTTTGGCCAAAAAGAATGTTAATCCTGTGATAAAAAAATTGCCGCCGTTAAAATGGGTTTGCGCTGACGCCGTTAATAACGCGTTTAACTGAAAGCACTAGACATTACTTACTGTACATGCAAGTCTTGATTTGCTTAAATGTACATGTATGATGCTGCTAGTACAGCACGCCCCGATACAATACTCGCTGTGCAACAGCATATCTATGCACGTTGTATCCATGCGTCGTTACTAACGTGTACTGACGTTAGCACTGAGTTCCCATTGTTGACACAAGGCACTTTTTGCCACAAAAACTTACTTTCAGCCTAAACCGTGCAACGAAACTTAAATTAAAATACAAGCAACTCAATCGCTACCAAGACTAAACTTTTGACACCAACGTTGTCTATGTAGTGCAAATATTGACGGATCCTTAGGGGTGGGAAAATAATAAATATATATGAGAGAGAACAAAGGCTCGAGCACACCCAATTACCACCTTTCCACCAATGCAAACATAGTTCTGGGTTGTTGCTAATGCCGGTTTGCAGTTTGTTTTTCCACTAGCTAGAGAGCTACGTCTCTGGGCTCAGAAAGCTGTATGCTGCTAGTCACGTTAGCCAGTTAGCTATTTGCATCCTTGTTTGCACTGTCAGTTTTACAATAAACAAACTAAAGGGTGGTGATGGCACTAGCAAGCATAAGATGGAACTAGCCAGCTACTACGGGATGTTTAGAATTTGTTTTGTGAATGGCCTATATGGCGGGCACAGGTCAAAAACAGCTAGCAAAAAAAACGGGATTGACAAAACAATCTTCCCGATTCTAGTAGCCTAATCCTGCCTCGGCGAGTCTTGCCTGTGCTCTCATGTCTGAGAAACAGATACATAGTACCGTTACTGGGACCCCCTGCATGAACTTTGACCTTTAATCAGTATTAACCTGATGCTAGGTACATAGTTTGTGTAGCTGTCTGTTGCTAGCTAGCTAGTCCTTTACAATCACCAACAGTTAGTTTTGATTGGCTTCATCCTACAGTATGCCCCCAGCTTGCAGGGGTGTTCATCATAACCCAGATACACGGTATCCAAAAGTAACATATCAGTATTACTTAAATATAACTATACAATATAACAATTAGTTTATGGTGTCTTTAAAAAGACAAGGTCACAGCTTCAGTATATAAGTAAATAAATACAAAAAACTGACTAGACTACTTATTTAATTGAAGGGAAAAGTAAACAAGATTTCTCTTTCTTCTGCTTCTGAAGACAGTTAACTCAGCCGACATCAAAGCGGAGGCCAAATCTTTTCAGAGCCTAAAATCAATGTTCAATTAGAAGTGTCTTGGATGAGGCACGATGAATTATGCCATCAATCACAAGACCTTGCTATAGACAGCTGATCAATCCAGACTTGAACACCGCTTGGTGAAAGGGAGCCATTGATGACAATTCAATCGAATGTATTGATCAGTCACTGGGCAGTGTGGGTGTTTAGTGTTGATGTTAGCTGAATCCAAACCAAACTCTCACGTAGGACCAAAGACGAATACATTCAGCCTGTCACCAGGTATCTACTGCTGACTTCCACCAGGACCAGTGGCTCAGTCAGCTCAGGTACTGCACTTACATTCTATAGATATACAATTTCCCGTCTAGATCATCTGAGTTATTCCAGCAGGTTCATTTTTTAAACAAATCTGAAGTGGATTTCTCAACACATTTAGACTCATCACACTGATCAGCTCCTGTACTGTACAGACTCAGCTACACCCAGACTGCTCTACAGTCACTTTTTATTCTGTGGCCATGTTTGTAGTCCTGACCGCCAGAAGAAACTACACTACAACTCCTATCTACATCATCTTTATCAAGATGTCCCTGCTGTAAAACTGGACCTGAGTGAGGAGTGCTGCTCAGCCCAGGCTGGGATGGTAACCAGCAGAGTGTTTGGATGGTAACCAGCAGAGTGTTGGGATGGTAACCAGCAGAGTGCTGGGATGGTAACCAGCAGAGTGTTGGGATGGTAACCAGCAGAGTGTTGGGATGGTAACCAGCAGAGTGCTGGGATGGTAACCAGCAGAGTGCTGGGATGGTAACCAGCAGAGTGTTGGGATGGTAACCAGCAGAGTGCTGGGATGGTAACCAGCAGAGTGTTGGGATGGTAACCAGCAGAGTGCTGGAATGGTAACCAGCAGAGTGTTGGGATGGTAACCAGCAGAGTGCTGGGATGGTAACCAGCAGAGTGTTGGGATGGTAACCAGCAGAGTGCTGGGATGGTAACCAGCAGAGTGTTGGGATGGTAACCAGCAGAGTGCTGGGATGGTAACCAGCAGAGTGTTGGGATGGTAACCAGCAGAGTGCTGGGATGGTAACCAGCAGAGTGGAGACTCCCTATAAGGAATGAGCTGCTCTCAGGACACAACCAGATACATTGAACATTTCTCTCTCCTCCTCTCTATGTGTCTCTCCCTCTGTCTCCCTCCCTCCCAGCCTCTCTCTCTCCACCTCTCCCTCCCTCCCAGCCTCTCTCTCTCCACCTCTCCCTCCCTCCCAGCCTCTCTCTCTCCACCTCTCCCTCCCTCCCAGCCTCTCTCTCTCCACCTCTCCCTCCCTCCCAGCCTCTCTCTCTCCACCTCTCCCTCCCTCCCAGCCTCTCTCTCTCCACCTCTCCCTCCCTCCCAGCCTCTCTCTCTCCACCTCTCCCTCCCTCCCAGCCTCTCTCTCTCCACCTCTCCCTCCCTCCCAGCCTCTCTCCCTCTGTCTCCCTCCCTCCCAGCCCGTCTCCTTCTCTCTCCGTTTTGAAGTTGGTACATGTTCGAATCAATGGTGCATTTATGGAGACACTCAAATCTTGTTTTTTTGTTTGTACAAATGTACACCCTTCAATCAAATGGTTTAATCCATACCGCCCCCCCCCCCTTACCATCCCCTTCAAACCCAAACAATTATACAGTTGTATTTTTTTCTTCAAAATTCACCCATAAAAGACATTGACGTGCTTTTTTTCAATCCCACATTGAGAAACATGACAGTATGTTATCCATATTTTCTTCCTTTTTTTTCTTCCTTTTTTTTCTTCATCAAGAACAGAGTATGTACATACAGATAATGAATCGAGCTGTGTGCTTACGAGACAGCGAACAAGAGGAACAGACTTTGTGAAAGAGGAGATACTGACACAGCTAGAGAAAGACAGAGAGAAGGGGGGGGGGAGGACCAGCAGCATGTACTGGAGACCAGCTGAAGGTTTTGGATGGATGTGAGAGGGAGAGAGAGGGAGAGAGAGAGGGGGAGAGAGAGAGATATAGGGAGTCAGAGAAACAGAACACAAAAAAGAAGCACTAACCCAATATTCTGCTCTTGTGCTTGAAATCGAACCCACTATTGTCTCCTGAGCAGAAGGCTGGCCATGCAGGCCAGAGGTGCTGCCCCCTACAGGACAGGAGGGCAGCTGCATGCAGGCCATAGGTGCTGCCCCCTACAGGACAGAAGGGCAGAAGCCTCCAACTGGCTGGTCAGAACGAGGCTTGTGAACCAAAACTAGCTTCTCTGAATCCTATAGCACCTCACTTCCTGTACACAGAACTGTGTGGTTTTATCTCACACAGGTCGTTAGTAGCAACAATCTATGTCTTGTTTTGTTTTGATTACAGCACAGTTGAACTGTATCAGTCCTGTCTTGTACAGTAGAGTAAAGTAGACAGTAGAGTTAGGGGTTATTGCTGGTTTGAAAAATCAAACAGACATTCACACGATGAGGCTGACACAGGGGACCGAGACGGAGCACTTCCTGTGAGGTCACAGGAAGTGTGAGGTCACAGGAAGTGAGAAGGATGGCGTGCAGGTGCATTATACTATAGTTTGCATATATCAGCACAGCACAGGAGGACAGCATGGTGATGTGGAGACCCTCTTTGAGGTTTGATAAATGTGAGGCACCAGAGGGATGGTGGAAGATAGGGGGGGCGAAGAGGGAGAGGAGTGAGGGAGACAGAGAGGGAGAGGTGTGGGGGAGACAGAGAGGAAGAGGAGTGAGGGAAACAGAGAGGGAGAGGAGTGAGGGAGACAGAGAGGGAGAAGTGTTGGGGAGACAGAGAGGGAGAGGTGTGGGGGAGAGGGAGAGGAGTGAGGGAGACAGAGAGGGAGAGGTGTGGGGGAGACAGAGAGGAAGAGGAGTGAGGGAAACAGAGAGGGAGAGGAGTGAGGGAGACAGAGAGGGAGAGGTGTTGGGGAGACAGAGAGGGAGAGGTGTGAGGGAGACGGAGAGGGAGAGGGGTGAGGGAGACAGAGAGGGAGAGGAGTGGGGGAGACAGAGAGGTGTGAGGGAGACAGAGAGGGAGAGGAGTGAGGGAGACAGAGGGGGAGAGGTGTGGGGGAGACGGACTGGGAGAGGTGTGGGGGAGACGGAGAGGGAGAGGAGTGGGGGAGACAGAGAGGTGTGGGGGAGACAGAGAGGGAGAGGAGTGAGGGAGACAGAAAGGTGTGATGGTGTGTGTGTGGGGGGGTTAGATGCTCGTAACTGATGTGGGTATAGTTTAGTAGAGATACCCCCCCTTTAGGATCAAAGCCTCAGTGAATGATGCATGAAGATGGGAGTCAGATGGCTGAGCGGTGAGGGAGTCGGGCTAGTAATCAGAAGGTTGCCGGATCGATTCCCCGCCGTGCTAAATGACGTTGTGTCCTTGGGCAAGGCACTTCACCCTACTTGCCTCGGGGGGAATGTCCCTGTACTTACTGTAAGTCGCTCTGGATAAGAGCGTCTGCTAAATGACTAAATGTAATGTAAATGTAATGAAGATGGGTTATACAGTTAACACTACATACAAAAGTTAAAAATTAAACTAGTTTTCATCGCCTACTCCCCTTGATCCACTGTGTCTGTTCAAAGTGTTTTTATAAAGCTTCTCATGGCAAAATAGATCACATCACTTTAAAAACATAATCGTCATTGTCGATGAGTGTGTTTTTTGTTGTTGTTTTGTACAAAACATTTCATACACAAGGCCCATCATCATCAGCTCTGCTTTTTCTTTTTTTTTTTACATATAATTAATATTCATATTATTCAAATACCTATGAACGTCATCATCAGTATTATTATCAACACCAAAAAAGTAATAGCAATTAACCTTGCAAAGGGCATCAACACATTGGGGTGGAGTGGGGTCAGGGGTCAGGACAGGAACATTTCTAACCGGTACATGCTATCAACAAGCGACGAGGTGGACAGGATCACTGCTCCGGAACAGGAAACAGGAGACAGTGGTGTTTCACAGTCTCTTCCTGGTTTGGAGAACACAGAGCGTGGGGGGGTTATGGGTCATGTAGTTTTGCCAGTCGCTGATGCGGCCGGCGAATGGACTCTGTACTGTATATATATTTACACGAGAGGAGTGGAACACAGATGATGGCGGGTGGGGGATGAGGGGAGGGAGGGGTGGGAGGGGAGGAGGGAGGGGGCAGGGGGAGCAGCGCACGGCGGCGGGGGGGGGGGGGTGTTAAGAGTGGGGGGTCAGGGGTCATCCTCCAGGAGGAGGGGGGGCCCTCACCCCCCAGCCTCGTGGGTTGTGACATCATTCATAGCAGCTGTGCCGCATTGGTCCGTACAAGGTCAGATCAGCTGTGGGGTTAGGGTCAGAGGTCACAAGGCCAATTGTCCAATCAACTGTGAGGTCACATGATCATCACTGCCCAAAAGAAGGATTTTCTTACTTTTAGCCGTAAACATTGTTAATATTTTATCAGTTATCACTGGCATGTTGTTGAGAGCCCAATTATGTTATAATTATCTCGGCTTGTGTACCGTAAATATAATCACATTATTGTAATACACAATACATATTGTTTGTGAGCTCTAGGTTTTAATAAAAACACAATTGACTTTATCATGGTAGCCCTCACTGGCAGCAAGGGAAAGACAAATTAAGGTGAGGGGATGTCAGAGGGGACAGGGGTCAGAGGGGGGGGGGGGATGTCAGAGGGGACAGGGGTCTGAGGGGGGGGGGGGATGTCAGAGGGGACAGGGGTCTGAGGGGGGGGGGGATGTCAGAGGGGACAGGGGTCTGAGGGGGGGGGGGGTGTTGAATGTGATGTGTAAATGGCTCCTTGAATAATGCATAATTATTTTTGTTCACAGTGATGGGTTCGTAATTAAATCATCTTGTTCCTTCCTGGGTGGACGGACTCTTCAGGCCCTCAACAGGAGGGTCAGGGCCAGGCACACCCACACAACCAAGCTCCCACCTGCAGACAGACTCACACCTCCCCCATACACCGCTCCTGGTCCTGGAGAGGGGAGAGAGGGAAGGAGGAGGAGAGGGGAGCAGGAGGAGAGGGGAGAGGAGGGGGGAATAGGAGAGGAGATGAAAAGATGAGGGGGGGAGGGAGGGAAGAAGGGAGGGAAGAAAAGAGATTCCATTAGGGAAAATTTTGATCAAAGTAGAACTAACAGGATGTAGAATCCTCTCTGCTGAGGTTAGGAGGTGAAGAGAAGACTGGGGCACAGGATACAAGAACAGAGATGATGATGGATGGCGTGGGCTTAGAGAGACGGGCAGAGACAGAGACAGGCAGAGAGAGAGACGGGCAGAGACAGAGACAGGCAGAGAGAGAGACGGGCAGAGACAGAGACAGGCAGAGAGAGAGACGGGCAGAGACAGAGACAGACAGAGAGAGATGGAGGGATGGAGAAACAGAAAAGGGGACAGGAATGAGTCATTTAAGGAACGCTTGCTGGGATAATGGGAGGACAATGAAAGAGGAGGACAAGTGAGTCATTAGGATGGTAATGTGAGAGAGAGGAGGGAGGGAGGGAGGGGGAACAGGTCGAGGGTTGGAAGGAGAGAGGGAGAAGGCGGAGGGAGGGAGGGAAGGAGGGATAGGGATAAGGAGGGACAGAGGGAAGGTGACAGAGAAGGGCTCGCTGGGGATGGTTAATGTCATGTGGGAGGATAGAGACTTCCTGAATAGGAGAAAGGAGAACGAGAAGGATGAGAGAGCAGAGGGATAGAGACATAGAGAGAGTGCGTGCTGACATTTGTGATAGTGTGTGTAAGCTAGCTGTTGCGTGTGTGAACTAGCTGTGGGGTATGTGTGTGTCTGTGTGTGTGTGTGTGTGTAACTCACGGAACAGCAGCATGCTGGCGTTAGCAGCCCCCAGGCGGTTGGAGGCGAAGCAGGTGTAGTTGCCGAAGTGTTTGTCCGTCACGTTGGTGAACAGCAGCAGAGAGCGAGTCTTTTCATTCTTGATCCTCAATGTGTTGTCACTCTCTACCGGTCTGAAGGGGGGCACGCATGAGACACATACACACACACACATACAGACACATACACATATACACATACACACACACACACACACATACACACATACACACACATACAGACACATACACACACATACAGACACATATACACACATACACATATACACATATACACATACACACATATACACACATACACACTCACACACACATATACACACGCACACACACACACATGGACATACCTGCGGTCGTCTCTGTACCACTCAAACAGGACGGCAGGAACGGCCATGGCCTCACAACGCAGGATGGCTGTCTTCCCCAGCTGGGCGGGGCATGTTCTTCACATCTGTTATCAGGGGTGGGTCTGGGGGGGTGGGGGGGTAGGGAGGGAGGAGGGGGTGGGAGGAGGGGGGGGAGGGAGGAGGGGGGTGGGGAGGAGGGGGGGGAGGGAGGAGGGGGGGAGGGAGGAGGGGGTGGGAGGAGGGGGAGGGAGGAGGGGGGAGGGAGGAGGGGGAGGGAGGGAGGAGGGGGTGGGAGGGAGGAGGGGTAGGGAGGAGGAGGGAGGGAGGAGGGGGGAGGGAGGGAGGAGGGGGAGGGAGGAGGGGGTGGGAGGAGGGGGGGAGGGAGAGAGAGGGAGGGAGGAGGGGGAGGGAGGAGGGAGGGAGGGAGAGGGAGGAGGGGGAGGGAGGGAGGGGGAGGAGAGGAGGGAGGGAGGAGGGGGAGGGAGGGGGGAGGGGGGGGAGGAGGGGGTGGGAGGAGGGGAGGGGGGGGAGGGAGGGAGGAGGGGGAGGGGGGGAGGAAGGGGGATGGAGCGAGAGAGGAGAGAGAGAGAGAGAGAGGAGAGAGAGAGAGAGAGAGAGAGAGAGAGAGAGAGAGAGGGAGTGAGAGAGGGAGTGAGAGAGAGGGAGGGAGTGAGTGAGAGAGAGGGAGGGAGGGAGGGAGGGAGGGAGGGAGGGAAAGGGGGATGGAGGGAGAGGGGGGAGAGAAGGTGCTGTTTGAGTCTCAAACACAGCAACTGCTCAGATCTCAGCTCACATGCGTGCATACATACTCAATCATTCATATTCATACAGTATTAGCATCACATTATCTTCCTGTGAGAGTGTTGTATTAGCCCCCTGTGTGTGTGAGGAGGAGAGGGACAGGGGTGTGTGTGTGTGTGTGTGTGTGTGTGTGTGTGTGTGTGTGTGTGTGTGTGTGTGTGTGTGAGAGAAGAGGAACAGGTGTGTGTGTGTGTGTGTGTGTGTGTGTGTGTGTGAGAGAAGAGGAACAGGGGTGTGTGTGTGTGTGTGTGTGTGTGTGTGTGTGTGAGAGAAGAGGAACAGGGGTGTGTGTGTGTGTGTGTGTGTGTGTGTGTGTGTGTGTGTGTGTGTGAGAGAGAAGAGGAACAGCACTCACAGTTGACCACCACCTTGACCTTGTGCTTGCTGGGAGGGGCCACAGCGTTGTTGGTGACACACTCGTACTCTCCTGCCTGCTGCCTCTTGATCTCCGTGATGTCCAGGAACTCCCCCTCATTCATCAGGCCGGCTGGGGGCCCACAACACCAGTTACCACAGCTCTGAGGGTGTGTGTGAGAGTGAGTGTGTGTTTGAGGGATTGTGTGTGTATGTGTGTGAAAGGTCTGTGGCAAGGTGAAAGGAGGGGAGGAGGAGAGCAGAGGAGGGGAGAAAACGAGAGGAGGGGAGAGCAGAGGAGGGGAGAGGAGGGGAGGGGGAGGAGAAACGAGAGGGAGGGGAGAGAAGAGGAGGGGAGGGGAGAAACGAGAGGAGGGGGAGAGGAGAGGAGGGGGAGAGCAGAGGGAGGGGAGAAACGAGAGGAGGGGAGAGGAGAGGAGGGGAGGGGAGAAACGAGAGGAGGGGAGAGGGAGAGCAGAGGAGGGGAGAAATGAGAGGAGGGGAGAGGAGAAAGGAGGAGAAAGGAGGGGAGAGGAAGCCCACTTAGCCCCCCCTCCCTCTCTCCCCTCCCTGGGAGACATCTGCTCTCCACTAAAAGAAGAAGATGTGTTAGTTGGTGTTGACACACTCCCCAGTACCATGGAAACAGAATGATCCTGTCTGGCACAATCCAGCCCACATCTCTTGTTGCGTCACACTGAGAGAGGAGAGAGAGAACTCTCCAGACAGCTGTAACCTAGCCCTGGTCTAACCTTAAACCTGGTCTAACCCCAGTCTAACCCTAACTCTGGTCTAACCCCAGTTTAACCCTAACTCTGGTCTAACCATGGTCTAACCCTAACCATGGCCTAACTCTGGTCTAACCCTTACCCTGGTCTAACCCCAGTCTAACCCTAAACTCTGGTCTAACCCCAGTCTAACCCTAACTCTGGTCTAACCATGGTATAACCCTAACCTTGGCCTAACTCTGGTCTAACCCTTACCCTGGTCTAACCCCAGTCTAACCCTAACTCTGGTCTAACCCTGGTCTAACCCTAACCTTGGCTTAACTCTGGTCTAACCCTTACCCTGGTTTAACCCTAGCCTAACCCTACTGTAACCCTAACCCTACTGTAACCCTAACCCTACTGTAACCCTAACCCTGGTCTCCAG
Organism: Hypomesus transpacificus; assembly: GCF_021917145.1. Classification (NCBI taxonomy): domain Eukaryota; kingdom Metazoa; phylum Chordata; class Actinopteri; order Osmeriformes; family Osmeridae; genus Hypomesus; species Hypomesus transpacificus. The sequence goes on along the minus strand of NC_061061.1, from coordinate 1,028,018 downwards.
AGTCATGAGGTGTTTCTCACATGGGTTAGGGTTATACATGCTACACCCATCTCCTCACTAACACAGTTAGGGTTATACATGCTACACCATCTCCTCACTAACACAGTTAGGGTTATACATGCTACACCATCTCCTCACTAATACAGTTAGGGTTATACATGCTACACCATCTCCTCACTAACACAGTTAGGGTTATACATGCTACACCATCTCCTCACTAACACAGTTAGGGTTATACATGCTACACCATCTCCTCACTAACACAGTTAGGGTTATACATGCTACACCATCTCCTCACTAACACAGTTAAGGTTAAACATGCTACACCATCTCCTCACTAACACAGTTAGGGTTAAACATGCTACACCATCTCCTCACTAACACATGCTACACCATCTCCTCACTAACACAGTTAGGGTTTAAACATGCTACACCATCTCCTCACTAACACAGAAGCACACTGCTGAAACTACAGCACAATGCTGAAACTCTTCCTGCTCTTTAAGACCCCAGAGCAACACTCACACACACACAGACGCTAGCAGCACTCACATACACACTCACACAAACACGCACACGCAAATAAACAGGCAAACACATGCATGGGTGTAAGCTGACAATAGACACTTAACGGCAGGATGAATCCTGTCAGAGATTATTGAAGATTATTCTAATTGAATATTATACAGGAGGTTTACTATACAGGAGGATTATCTGCATGGCTACTGAACTGGAGAGCATTGTAAATTGTAGTGGCAACAAGTGGCTAAAGGCTGGATGAGGGCTGGGTAAGGGCTGGATGAAGAGTGGATGAGGCCAGGGTGATGGAGGGATGAGGGTGAGGATGAGAGGATGAGGAGAGGAGGGATGTATAAGGGTGAGGATGAGGGATGGATGACAGGATGAGGAGGGATTGATGAGTGATGGATAAGAGGATGGAATGGATGAAGGTGAGGATGGATGAGGGACGGATGAGAGGATGAGGGATGGATGAAAGGATGAAGGATGGATGGATGAGAGGATTAGGGATGGATGGATGAAAGGATGAGGGATGGATGAGAGGATGAGGGATGGATGGATGAAAGGATGAGGGATGGATGAAAGGATGAGGGATGGATGAAAGGATGAGGGATGGATGAGAGGATGAGGGATGGATTAGAGGATGAGGGATGGATGGATGAAAGGATGAGGTGTCAGGGGTCTCAGTTGGCTGAGCGGGTAGAGCATCGGGCTAGTAATCTGAAGGTTGCCAGTTCGATTCCCGGCCGGTGCAACATGATGTTGTGTCCTTGGGCAAGGCACTTCACCTTACTTGCCTCGGGGAGAATGTCCCTGTACTTACTGTAAGTCGCTCTGGATAAGAGCGTCTGCTAAATGACTAAATGTAAATGTAATGAGGGATGGATGAGAGGATGAGGGATGGATGAGAGGATGAGGGATGGATGGATGAAAGGATGAGGGATGGATGAAAGGATGAGGGATGGATGAGGGCTGCTTTTCTGCCTGCCCCCACAGGGTCTATCAGTTCTACCATGTTATTCACACATTCTATTAGGCATGAAGGCATGAGCTCACAGCCTCCAGCTCCCTCCACACCTCTGCCTGCAGACACACACACACACACACACTTGCTTGCTAGTCACCAATACCATGCCAGCCAAGCACTCCTTTCCATATCCTGTCACTGCCCCACACGACCATTGAAGACCCCAAGGAGGAGGATCTTGTCGGTCTTGGGGATCCGGTGGAGAGCCTCATCCAGTGACTGATAGAAAGAGTCTTTAACCTCAGTGTCGGATGGCAGGGTTGGCGCATACACACTAAGGTGTAGCAAAGCGGTTCTTCGCCAGGGGGATACGGAGGGTCATCAGTCTTTCACTGATGCCCACAGGTGTTTCAGTGAGTCTTGGTAGCAGTGTGTTCCTGATGGCCCGTCCCACACCGTGCAGATGTTGTCCACCTAGGGGGTAGCCTTTCCAGAAGACGGTGTAACCAGACCCTTCCTCTGTCAGCAACCCTTCATCAAGGAGCCTGGTCTCGCTAAGCGCAGCAATATCAATGTTCGAACGCCTCAGCTCATCTGCAATCAGTGCTGTTTTTCTGTGAGGTCTTTCGGTCCTGCCACAGGAGTCCAGGAGAGTGCTTACATTCCATGTTGCCAGTTTTAGGCACTACTGCACTAGACGCTTCACACACACCCTGTGTGGTTTACACACTGTGTGGCTTACACACACACAGTGCATAGTATAATGCAGTAAACACACACACACACACTCACATAGACACACACACACACAGGAGAAAGAGATAAAACTGATTGCAATAACAATTTCTGCTGGAGAAGGAATAACATAGATAAAGAGATTGAGAGAGAGGGATGGGGTAGAGAGAGAGGGATGGGATGGAGAGAGATAGGGAGAGAGGGGGAGAGAGGGGGGGGGAAGAGGGAGAGCAGGATGGGGAGAGATAGCAGGGAGAGAGGGGGAGAGAGAGGGAGAGCAGGATGGGGAGAGATAGGGAGAGAGGGGGAGAGAGAGGGAGAGCAGGATGGGGAGAGATAGGGAGAGAGGAAGAAAGAGAGAGACAGGGAGAGAAGGATGGGGAGAGATAGGGAGAGAGAGGGATGAGGAGAGAGGAGGAGAGAGAGAAGGGGAAAGAGAGGGAGAGAGGGGGAGAAAGAGAAAGGGAGAGAGAGGAAGAGAGAGAAGGGGAGAGAGAGGGGGATGGGGGCTCCAGATGTGTGATGATAGCTAAGTGGGAGGCTTTTGTGCACTTTTATTTACAGCAGCTGTGTGATGTACGGTGTCACTGCACACACACACACACACACACACACACACACACACACACACACACTGCACTGCCCCGCCAGCTGTGTGATGTACTGTGTCACTGCACAGCCCCACACACACACACACAAACCACCATCCTACTCCCTTCGCTCCACTGCTCCTCTGGGAACGCACACAAACTCACACAAATGCACAAACTCACAAGCACAGACACTCAAACATCCACTCACTCATTCAAGAGAGAGGAGAGGAGGAGAGAAGAGGAGAGGAGGAGGAGAGTCTGTCTGTGTGCCTGTGTGTGTGGTGGTGTGTGTGTGTGTGTCTGTGTGTGTGAGAGTGTGTGAGAGTGTGTGTGTCTGTGAGTGTGTGAGTGTGTGTGTCTTACACTTCTGCTCCCTCCAGGTGATGGTGGGCTCTGGTCGTCCCACTGCCAGGCAGAACAAGCCCACGTTCTCCCCCTCGCTCACAGACACGTCCTTCGATACGTTCACGATTCTGGCCGGTACTGAGGAGGCCCCCACACACACACACACACACACACACACACACACACACACACACACACACACACACACACACACACACACACACACACACACACACCAGTGTGTCTTTAGGACTGTGTGTCTGGAACTAGGATGTGCCTGTGATGAATCTGGTACATTACAGAATGTTTCATCTTGCTGACTCACAGATAAAATATGGTCTGAATCTGTTTCAGAACAATCTTTGTGTTTCCATCAACATAATCTCCCCCCCCCCCAATCTACTGCCTTTGTGCTCTGAACTCCCATTACACTGCTAGCACTATGTATAACAGTCACATAGATAACAACATAGGCCTTGAATTTAAATGGGCCATTAAGGAGGTTTGTTTAATGAGCTGGGAGAGGAGTTTAGGGTCTGGCCGAGGCCCTCCCAGAGAAGCAGAGCTAGGGCACAGGGAGCACATTCTGGTTCTCACGTGTGCGTGTGTGTGTGTGTATGTGAGAGTGTGTGTGTGAGAGTGTGTGTGTGTGAGAGTGTGTGAGAGTGTGTGTGAGAGTGTGTGTGTGTGGGGGGGCGTATGATTATTATATTTGATATCGAACTAAGACAGAAATTGGAGGCAATCTGGAATCAAGGAGGGTGCAGGCGTTTGTTCTGAACCTTCTGGTGCATCTATTCCCGAAGCACACGTGTGTGACTCAACATCCCTCCCACAACGCTCACGCTGCCCTTTACCTTGGAGACAGTCCCCGCCCCGGTCCTCTGCTGTGCTGTCAGTTATCCAGCCAGTCAGGCAGCTTGACAAGCCCCGCCCCCAGCCTCCTCATCCCCCCACTTCCACCACGACCATCTGTTTACACACCCCCATACTAACCCTAACCCTCATCCTCCTGTCTACCCCCTCCTTCCCTCCCTCCCTCCCCCTCCTCCCCCTCCTCCCCCTCCCTCCCTCCCCCTCCTCACCCTGCACGATGAGGTAGACGAGGGAGAGGCGGGGCTTGTTGTTAGCCTGGAAGCTGCATGTGTAGATCCCTTCGTCGGCCACCGCCACCTTCTCCACCTGGATGGAGAAGTCGCTGCTGTTGCTGTTCAGCAGCGTCACACGCTTGTCCAGAGACCACTTGTCTGTTCCGGCAAACAGGATGTTGGAGCGGTTCATCCACGCCTTGTGGGTCACTTCCTCGTTAATCTTACACCTGGGAAGAAGGGGGGTAGGATTTACCCCCAACTCTGACCCCTGACCTTTACACATACAAAACATAGCTCTGACCTCTGACCCTCACACAAACATAACACAACCCTAACCATGACCCCTGACCCTTACACATTTGAATCACACCAACCCAACATCAGCACCATCAGCAGGGGTCCATAATACAGGTAGTGTAGAGACTCGATCACACCCCACAGGAGGTGAATAGTCAGGTGTGCTCAGCATCATCAGCACTGTAGTCATAGTTACCTCAGGATAATGCTGGCTCCCTCCAAAACCGTGATGTTGTCCGGCTGGTCGTTGAACTCTGCTCCGAACACCTCCAGCCCTGCATAGGGGAAGGGGAGAGGGGGTGAGGTGAGAAGAGGAGAGGTAGGGGAGGGGGGGAGGGGAGGAGAGGGCAGGGGAGTTAGCCACGCTGAGGTGTTATGTGATTCCCATTGAAACTTGATTGTAAAATGTCACCTCTGAAAAGTGCTTGTGGATACCACTCTTAACGAGCTGCTCATCCAACACACACCTTAACGAGCTGCTCATCCAACACACACCTTAACGAGCTGCTCATCCAACACACACCTTAACGAGCTGCTCTCTCAACACGCCTCAACGAGCTACTCTCTCAACACACACCTCAACAAGTGCTCTCTCAACACGCCTTAATGAGCTACACTCTCAACACACACCTTAACGAGCTACTCTCTTAACACACACCTTAACGAGCTGCTCTCTCAACACGTCTTAACGAGCTGCTCTCTCTACACACACCTTAACGAGTTACTCTCTCAACACACACCTTAACAAGCTGGTCTCTCAACACGCCTTAACGAGCTGCTCTCTCAACACGCCTTAACGAGCTGCTGTCTCAACACGCCTTAACGAGCTGCTCTCTCAACACGCCTTAAGGAGCTGCTCTCTCAACATGCCTTAACGAGCTGCTCTCTCAACACGCCTTGACTAGCCAGAGGATGGGAATGATGCTGGCCAGCAGAGGATGAAATGAAGGGACTGGCACACACACACACATCGCTTGTATTTGCTGGAGGGTGACAACAGATTCAGATAAATAAATAAACAAACAACCCAGCTGGGATTAGGGTTCTGAAGTTGTGCCTCTAGGATTCTTCTGCTCCTGTTTGCATGCCGCAACTCTGCAAACAATGATAACAACAACAAGAGCAGCTCATGTCTCAGATAACAACTTCAGATAACCCTCCAGAGAGATAACAACATCAATGGAGACACTGAAGCCCCCCCAGAGACCCTCCCCCTCAGAGAGACCCTCCCCCATAGAGACCCTCCCCCAGAGAGACCCTCCCAGAGAGACTATCCCCCAGAGAGACCCTCCCCCATAGAGACCCTCCCCCAGAGAGACCCTCCCAGAGAGACTATCCCCCAGAGAGACCCTCCCAGAGAGACTATCCCATGGTAAGGGTGAGAGAGAAGGTGACAGAGTGAGACAGAAGATGAGAGGAAGAGAGCTGGAGGAGAAGGCAGATGAGAAAGGGAATTAGAGAGAGATAGGGTGAAAGAGAGGCAGAGAGAGAAAGAGGGATTGAGAGAGGGATTGAGATAGGGAGAGAGAGAGATGGTGAGAGAAGGAGAGAGAGAGAGAGAGAGAGAGAGAGAGAGAGAGAGAGAGAGAGAGAGAGTGAGAGAGAGAGAGAGAGAGAGAGAGAGAGAGGGGAAAGAGGGGAGGGGCAGCAGCATGTACTGGAGACCAGCTGAAGGTTTGGATGAATGTGGGTGGTCAGGGTGTAGAGGAATCCCAGCCTGAGTGTGGAGCATTAGAAGGATATGTGAGCATTATCAGTGTCATGGTTACGCAAACAACACCAGCGAAGAAAGGTGATTACCTCTGATAATGACTGTCTAGCAGCATGCTTGATCATAGAATATTTACTAAAAGGGGGCATGGTGTTATGTGTTTGTGCGTGTGTGCACAGGCATGAATGTTGACATGTGTGTGTGTTGGTGCGTGAGTGTGTGTTGGTGTGTGTGTGTGCTGGTGCATGTGTTGGTGTGTGTGTGTGAGTGTGTGTTGGTGTGTGTGTGTGTGTTAACAAGGCCTGTAAGAAAGGTGTCCATGAAAATCTCCAATGAAAAGCTAGAATCACACTCAAATCTACAACTGCTCCAATATCTAGGACAGTTCATCTCTCCCTTGCTGGCTGGCTGACAGCATAATACAATTACAACATTCACTTGGTGCTGCTTGTATGGTATAGTACGCCATGCTGAGAACATGGCACCAGTGCTGTGGCACCACCTGGCTACAGGAGGGAGGCTTTACTAGGTCTATCTTCCTGTCCTGTCCTTCCTTGTCTGCTGCCCTGTCCTCTCCTGCTGCTGCCCTGTCCTCTCCTGCTGCTGCCCTTGGAACAGAGACAACATGAGTGACACACCCACACCCACACACACACCCCACACCCACACACACCCCCACACACCCCACACACACACACACCCCACACACCCCACACACACCAACACCCCCCCCCCCCCCCCCATCCCCACACACCCCACACACATCCAGACATTGCCAAATAACTACATACACACAACTACAAATATACACAGTACACAGTTAGACACAACATATACTACATATACACCTACCCCCACACACATCCACACATAACTACAAACACACACATAACTACATACAGGCACATAACTACAAACACACACATAACTACATACAGGCACATAACTACAAACACACACATAACTACATACAGGCACATAACTACAAACACACACATAACTACATACAGGCACATAACTACAAACACACACACACACAACTACACACACACAGATACTTCCAGCTTCCTGTGGCCCCGCCCACATGCACACACCCAGCCGGGCTTGACAGATTCCTCTCATCTCCCTGTATATCTGCAGAACGGGGCTGCTTTGACCTTGGAGGGGATGGGGGGGGGGGGGAGGAGGAAGAGGGAGGAAGAAAGGGGGGAGGAGGAGGGAGGAGGAGGTGCTGAGGTGTGTGCAGGCATGGTCTTGTCAGCTCAGAGGCTGCGAAGCGCGCGACACCTGCTCCGGTGACGGCACACACACACCAGCCTTCTACATTAATGATAGAGAGGGAGACACACAGGGAGAGAGAGGAGGGGAGAGGAAAGGAAAGGAGGCGAGGAGAGAAGAGGTTGGGGATTAGAGGAGAGGGGAAGGAAGGAGAGGTTGGTGAGGAGAGGGGAGGAGGGGAAAGGGGGGAAGGAGAGGAGAGAAGAGGTTGGGGATGAGAAGAGAGGAGAGTGATGGGAAGAAAGTAAAGGTTGGAGGATAGAGGATATTAAGGAGAAGAGAAGAAGGGGAGGGGCCACGTGGTGGACTAGGGAAGGGAGGTAGGGAGGGAGAGGGATAGACAAAAGGCAGAGCTTCAAATCAACAGTGGCATGCTGCAGCCAATTAAATATTTACTGAGGCGATTCCCTCCGATACCTTGTTGATGAAGAGAGGCACAAGACTCTGAGATGCTGGGGCTGGGAGAGGGGGGGTCTGAGGGGGTTAGAGGGGGGATTAAACATTAAACAGCAGAGAGAGGCCTTTTCTCTCCCGTCTTATCCTATTAACTCTGGACAACCCCCCTTTTGCAATACACACACTCCCAACACACACACTCCCCTATCACACACACACACTCACGCCACACACACACTCTCACCTAACACTCCTAACTCAGCCTCAATCTGGTACATTTCATGTTCCTCTCTTCTCTATCCCCCCTCCCTCTCCTCTCCCCCTCCTTTCCCCTCTTCTCTCCCCTCCTCTCTCCTCTGCTCCACCTGTCAGCCACAGTATGGTGTGAATTTGGAGAGAGTGATGGAGGGATGCAGGCAGGGAGAGAGTGAGTGAAGGAGGGATGCAGGCAGGGAGAGAGTGATGGGCAGGAGGAGAGCAACACCTGGACACTCTCTCTGCAGAACAAGACGGATGTGGGTTGTCTGCTTTTCACAGTGACTGGCATAGGTGAGAGGTAGAGAGGGACAGAGAAAGAGAGCGAAGGAGCTGAAGATGGAGAGGGAGGGAGGTAGGTAGGAGTGAGACAGAAAAAAAGAGAGAGAGATGGAGGGGAGAAGGGGAGGGAGGGAGGGAGGGAGGGAGAGAGAGAAAGAGAGAGAGAGAGAGAGAGAGGGACATAGAGAGAGGTGGAGGGGGAAAAGGGGAGGGAGGTAGAAAGGGAATGAGAGAGAGGGAGGTAGAGAGAGAGGGAGGTAGAGAGAGAGGGAGGTAGAGAGAGAGGGAAAGAGAAAGAGGGAGAAAGAGTTGGAGGGAGATGTCAGCAGGAAGCTGTTTGACAGGAAACCTGAAATGTCAGTGAATTCATAGTGAAGGGCTGGTTTTTCAAATGTCTTTCGAAATACTCTTGTTTGTGTGTCTTCAGGAGGAGAGTTGTAGAACAACAGATGATTTACTGAGCTGATTACAATTCCTGTCCATCACTTCCTGTTCCTCATTCCTTGTTCAATTACCAGTCTATCACATCCTGCACAATAGAAGATGGATGGAGAGATGGACAGAGGCAGATAGAGAGATAGAGAGATGGATGCAGAGAGATGGAGAGATGCACAGAGATGTACAGAGATTCACAGAGATGTACAGAGATGGATAAATAAAGAAGGAATGGATGGAAGGATGGATAGAGGGATGGATGGACGGATAGAGGGATGGATGGATGGATAGAGGGATGGATGGATAGAGGGATGGATGGATGGAGGGACGGATAGTGGGATGGATAGAGATGGATGGATGGATGCAGTGAAAACAGATGACTGCAGCAGAGCACCTCAGGAAACACAAGTTACATCGGTCCAGTAAGAAGGCTATGTGATTGGTTATCGATAACTACCGTCACAGCCAGGCGCTGCTATCTGCTGACTCACAACCACAAGCAGAGGGTCCAACCCAACAGAACAGGATATGACACGCACACTTGTTCCTCCTGACATACCACAAAGAAGTGCTGAATACACAAATGGAATTTTGTTAACAATTCAAAAATATCAATTATGTTTGGAGCTGAAGGGTCTCTTTTGGCTTTTGTTTAGTTTGTTTTGCACGCGAAAGCAACTGCATCTCCATGGTTACATTTGATTAATTCACCCTCTATTCGTCTCTTCTTCCTCGATAATGACATCAGTTAAAATATGCTAAATGTATAACTTACGCAAATATTATAAAAAGGCTACTTAACTGGGATGATAGAAATGATGGGCAATTAGTTCCCTTTTCAGGCCCGTATTCTAATGAGCAGCATTCAAGTGAGTCATAGTAACATTAACATTGTTTCTGTTTGTAACAGTATAAAAGTAGAGGGGGAGTTAAAACAAGCCTGCAAACAACATCATAGAGATCTAAGTTACCATCTGTGCTGCAGAATACTGAGAAAGTGTGAGTGTGTGTGTGTGGGTGTAGATGTGTGTGGAGGTATGTGTGTGCGTGAGTGAGTGTGTGTCTGTTTGAGTGTGTCAGTGTGCATGTGTGTCTATGTGAAAGTGTGAGTGTGTCAGCGTGTGCGTGTAGAGGTGTGTGTGTGTGTGTGTGTATGTGTGTACAAGTGTTGCTGTCAGGGCAACAGACTGCAGTCAGGACTTGCTGAGTCGTAGGAAAAACAACAGAAGAAAGAGAGATGCAAGAGGTGAACATGGAGGAGGAGAGAAAGAGGAGCAGGAGGAGGAGTGGTGGAAAGGAGGTGGAGGAGCGGAGGTGGAAAGGAAGAGGAGAGGTGGTGAGGAGGAGGAGGAGAGGTGGAGGAGAGATGGAGAGGAGGAGGTGGAGAGGAAGAGGAGAGGTGGAGAGGAGGAGGTGGAGAGGAGGAGGAGAGGTGGAGAGGAGGAGTGGTGGAGGAGAGGTGGAGAGGAGGTGGAAGAGAGGTGGAGAGGAGGAGGAGAGGTGGAGAAGAGGTGGAGGAAAGGAGGAGAGGAGGAGGAGAGGTGGAGAGGAGGTGGAGGAAAGGAGGAGAGGAGGACGAGAGGTGGAGAGGAGGAGGAGGAGGAGGAGAGGTGGAAAGGAGGAGGAAGAGAGGTGGAGAGGAGGAGGAGGAAAGGAGGAGAGGAGGAGGTGGAGGAGAGGAGCAGAGGGCCAGAGACCGGTGATCAGGGCTGTCAGAATGATGCACAGCAGCACTAGAACACAGCTTCCTCTGGGAGCAGAGATCAACTCACATCTGCTTAGGAAGAGGCCCAATGCACCAAGAGGCTGGCAGGCACAGATGAGGTGTGTGTGTGTGCATGTGCGTGCCAGCATGTGTGTGTGTGTGTGTGCGTGCGTGCCAGTATGGTGTCTTCTCTTAGATTGCGCTTTGCTACTCCTCCAGCTGTGTTCAACTCATTAACGTGCAGCAACACCTGATATTGCTCTGGTGCTAGTCTGTATTTACCATGCTGTTGAGCCAGCTAGAATCTAGCTGCTAGCCTCTATTTACCATGCTGTTGCGCCAAATAGCATCTAGATGCTAGCCTCTATTTACCATGCTGTTGGGCCAGCTATCATCTAGCTGCTAGTCTTTTTTTACAATGCTGTTGTGCCAGCTGGTATCTAGCTGCCAGCCTCTATTCACCATGCTGTTAGTCCTGTGAGCATCTAGCTGCTAGCCTCCATTTACCACGCTG